>NW_016897156.1:0-1410 GCF_001698545.2 Rhinopithecus bieti | reverse complement strand
TACCCACAGTCCTCTAGGTGCCGAAGCAGGGCATCAGTTCCTTTCGCACACCTGACTGCCGTGGAGTGTCCCAGCAGAAGGTCGTCCATGTACAGGAGCAAGACGCAGCCTAGGTCTTCAGCAGGAAACTTTTGCAGATCTCGGAGCCAGGGCCTCCCCGAAGATAGTAGGGGAGTTCTTGAACCCTTGGGGAAGCCGGGTCCCAAGTGTACTGAGTAGTGACACCTGACTCCCGATCTTCCCACTGAAAGGCAAAAGCTTCTGGCTCTCAGGAGCTATTCTGATGCTAAAGAAGGCATCTTTTAAGTCCAGACAGGTAAACCAGCTGTCCTCAGCTGGTAGCAGCCCTAACAATGTGTAAGGGTCAGGAACTGTTGGGTGCAGAGTCACTGTAGCTTGGTTGACCGAGCGCAAGTCCTGTACTGATCGGTAGTCCTTGGTCCCCGGCTTAGGGACAGGCAGGAGGGGGGTGTTCCATGGAGACTGGCAAAGAACTAATTCCATAGGCTTTCAAGCGCCTGAGATGAACCTGGATTCCTTTGAGAGCTTCTCTGGGAACCAGATACCGCTTTTGTCTAATTGGTTGGGCCCCAAGCTTAACTTCTGTGAGTACGGGGCTTGGTTGACCGCCAGTCCCGGAGGGTTATCCTCTGCCCATACTCGGGGCCATCGCTTAGCTAGAGCTGGTTTTATCTCTTGGCCTGGCTCTGTTAGAAGAAGTCTCCATTCTTCTTCCCGGGGACCGTAAGGGCCATGATAACTCCTGTTCCCCGTAACTGTAGCTGTAAAGAGCCTTGTTCTGTAGAGGAGATGGTAGCTCTCAGCTTGCTAAGCAAGTCGCTTCCCAGCAAGGGCAAGGGACAGCCAGGCATATACAAGAACTGGTGAACTGTCTCATGTCCCCCCACCGAGCAGGTCAGTGGTAGACAGAAAGCCTGCTTAGTGGAAACTCCTGTTGCTCCAATGATATCAATGGTTTTCTTGGATAAGGGGCGACTGGGGTGGTCACTACTGAATGTTCAGCACCAGTATCAACCAAAACTTGATGTCCTTGCCCCTAGTTGTAATCCTGACCGTGGGCTCCTTGGGGCACTTGAGCCCGGTCCCTTTCAGTCCAGTAGCCCTTCAGCCAGATTGAGCAAAGCTCCCTCGTCTTCATCTGAGGTCTTTTGTTCCGAACCACCTTGCTTTTCCTTCAGTTGGGGACATTTATCTTTCCAGTGTCCTGTTTCCTTACAACAGGCGCATTGGTTACGTTGCAAGCGTGGGCGATTAGACTGGATATTCTCCCCTGAACCCCCCTTTCCCTCTCTTTTCGGGGAATTTCCTTAATGGCCGCGACCAGTAAGTCGGCGTCTCGCCTAGCCTGGCGTTCGCCTTCCTTACGGCTTTCTCTGCAGCTTGTTGCAT
>NW_016897155.1:0-1660 GCF_001698545.2 Rhinopithecus bieti | reverse complement strand
GTACACGTCCTTCCACATCAGGTTCGGAGCACCCAGCGAACGAGTGTTGTCCAGATCCGGCAGCAGGTCACCGTTCAAACGCACCGTACCGGTAAAGGTCGGACTGTTCTTCGGCGCCAGAGCATCCAGTGCTGCCTGCAAACCACTGACCTTGGCAATGCTCAGCGCAGCGTCTGCCACGCTCGTAGCGAGCGACAGGTTCGCCGTGCCATCGAAGGTACCAGTGGCCGTCACGATGCCCGTCAGAGCCACCGTACGCGCCGTAGCGAGCTTCGTAGCGGCAGCCGCAGTGGCAGTGGCGTCCAGCTTGGAAGCGACAGTGATCGCGTCCCAGGCCTTCAGGTTGGTGCTCAGTGCGTGGGTGTGCGAACCGGTGGTCACCGCGTTGGCCGTGCTTCCGCTCAACGTACCGGGCGTACCCATCGTCAGGGTTGCATCGCTACCCAACGTACCGCCGCCGATGAGGCCATTACCGGCCAGTACCGAACGCGTGGTGGGGACGTAATTGGCCGGAGTGAAATTGCCGGTGTGGTAGATTTCCAACCACGAACCCTGCGTCCCCAACTCGACCGTCTTGAACCACAGCTTGTTGTTACGGCCGACCACATCCAGCGCGTAGTAGTTGGCGTTACCCAACACCACGTGCATGCCCATGTAGTTCTTACCGCTTTCCGGCGAACCGGTGGTACCTGCAGCAAACTGCGACTCGCGGATTTCAGCGGCCCAGTTGAAGTTCTGCGGTGCCGTACCCAGACCATAGGCGCCGGTGGACATCTTGCCGTCCAAGGCAGTTTGCAGACCTGCGGTCTGCGCGATGGTCAAGGAGGCATCAGCCACCGTGGTCGTGATGCTCAGATCAGCCGTACCGTCAAACGAACCCGTACCTGCCACCGCACCGGCGAGGGTGATGGCGCGCGGAGTTTGCAACTTGCTGGCCGAAGCGGCCACGGCATTGCTGTCCAACTTGCTAGTCGGATTGAAGTTGCCCGAATTCCACTGACGACGCCACGTACCCCAGACACCTGCATTGCAGCGCCGGAAGTAGTGCTCATCGGCCGAGTTGGAATAAGCACGCTGGATCAAGGTGTTGTTGCTGGTGCTGATCAACACCGTTTCGATGTACCAGTACGGCGAGCTTGTACCCGGCGTGTTGGCGTTGGTGTTGTGGACGATGGCCTTGGTACCAGCCGCGAATGCATTGCAGTCCGCGCCTGCACCGGAGGCGTACTCGGTCACACCGGCAGAGAGGTAACTCAAAGCCGAAGCGTCCAGGTTGCCACTGTGGTAGAGCGTGCTGCCGTTGAAGGTGACGCGGTCGCCATAAACAGCCAGATCGCCTTCAGTGGTCGTACCGTCACCTGCGGCGCGCCGCAGTCGGATGGAGTCAGTTGCCCGATCCCACATCAACCAACCTTGGCCGAGTCCTGCATTGTTACGCAAGCCCAGGCGTGCATCGGCAGTGGCATCGCCAGCCCATACGTCCAACCCCGTACCGCGGGTGGACACCGGGCCGGTGAAATCAGCCCCTGCCAGATTTGCCTTAGCATCCAGTGCAGCTTGCAATCCGGAGGTTTTGGCAACCGTCAGAGCAGCATCGGCAATCGAAGTGGCGATCGATGCGTTGGCCGTGCCGTTGAAGCTGGCCGTACCGGTGACGATG
>NW_016897154.1:0-650 GCF_001698545.2 Rhinopithecus bieti | reverse complement strand
ATTTCTTTTCTGATGTTTGGGCCTGTTCTGATGGTTGGTTCCTGTTCGGATGGGGTTGTGTCCTGTTCTGATGGTTGGTGCCCCTGTTCTAATGGTTGGTGCCCACTCTGATGTTTGTTCTCGTTCTGATGTTTGGTTCCTATTCTGATGGTTCGTGCCCATTCTACTGAACTCATGACTCATTCTGATTAACTGTAGCCAAGACTTCCTAGTGACTAAACATTTTGACTCTCGCCTTTGTAATTACGTAAACATTTTGCATCATATGCTCAAGGACTTAATTTGTGTAGGTAGATTTCTTGAACAGCGGTTTCGGGGTGCTTTTAAATGTTTATGTCAGTAATTTCTGTAGTTTATTCAATTAATGAAGCTAAAGCATGCACCCTGGTGACTTTGGGTTTGCAAGCAAAGTGCAGCACATTTATCAGGCTTTGTAACATTGTCCCCTGGGCCTTTTCCAGGTAAACCTTCTGCTGTGTCCTGAGGGCCGTAGCTGCCCCAGCTGGCACTCTGCAGCCCTTCCCTCTGCTTGCCCAGGTCACCAAGTGGAGCTGGGGAGGAAGGAGAGGGCAGGGAGAGGAGGAGAGATCAGAACTCTCCTTTTGAACTCCTGGAAGCATTTGGAGCTCACTGGAAGCATCTGGAGCCCT
>NW_016897153.1:0-233 GCF_001698545.2 Rhinopithecus bieti | reverse complement strand
GTGTGTTCTAGAGGTATTCCACGCCTTCTCAGCACAGAGAGCACACAAACATGTATGCAGCTTGTCCTACTTTTTTTTTTTTTGGAGATAGGGTCTTGCTCTGTTGCCCAGGCTGGAGTACAGTGGTGCAATCATGACTCACGGCAGCCTGGACCTTCTGTAGCCTGTCTTGCTTTTCACAAACACACACAGTTTATTACACACTCTCTTTGGCACATTTACTTAGTCTGACG
>NW_016897152.1:0-232 GCF_001698545.2 Rhinopithecus bieti | reverse complement strand
TTCTGAAGGTGGACTGGATCATTTTCATTTTTTTTTTTTTTTCATTTAAGTGGCCTAAATGACACAAGACCAGTATTTACATTTATTTCCATACAGTCCTAATTTATGACAGATGTACTTATTTTCTGCCATATAGACTCTTTTAAATTAAGAGAACCACACCTTATTCCTAATTTAATACTACTAATGACAGCACAGGCATCAAATTTTAAGGTGACTTGTTTGGGCACCC
>NW_016897151.1:0-229 GCF_001698545.2 Rhinopithecus bieti | reverse complement strand
GTGTGTGTGTGTGTTTGTGTGTGTGTGTGTGTGTGTGTTTATGTGTATGTGTGTATGTGTGTGTGTGTTTATGTGTATGTGTGTATGTGTGTGTGTATGTGTTGTGTGTGTGTTTGTGTGTGTGTGTGTGTGTGTGTGTTTATGTGTATGTGTGTATGTGTGTGTGTGTTTATGTGTATGTGTGTATGTGTGTGTGTATGTGTTTATGTGTATGTGTGTGTGTGTTTAT
>NW_016897150.1:0-233 GCF_001698545.2 Rhinopithecus bieti | reverse complement strand
GTGTGTGTTACATGTGGCATTTAAAGGCTTGAGGTTCATTTGTCCTATACCTACTTTTTTCAGAAATTTATGAAGAAATGTTGAATTTTGTTAAACTCATATTCTGCATTTATTTAAATGTTAGAGATGAGAAATCACATCTGATTATACATAGATATTAAAATATCCTCGGAGACTTCTATGAACATGCATGCAAAATAGAAAATTTAGAGAAAATAGATAAACTCCCGTAT
>NW_016897149.1:0-1022 GCF_001698545.2 Rhinopithecus bieti | reverse complement strand
TGCAATGGCCTTGAAAGCCACGTCGGGGCTTGCCCTGATCGGCAGGTTGGAGGTGCTCCAGGACCGACGCTTAGCTGTGAGTGGGGATACGGGAGGGAGGTTGGAACTGCCACTGCAGAAGGAGCTCTGAACCTAGGTTCAGGAGAGAGGCTTTGAACCTGCACGTGTGGGGAGCCATGGAAGTTTCCAGGAAGGACTGCAGGTCCCACCTGGAGATGTGTCGTTCCTCCTTCAGGTACCTGGGAATGTCAGTCACGCCCCAGACCTGCTCAGCTCCCCACACTGCTGTTCCTATATCTGAGAGCTTCAAGTCCCCAAATGGCCTACCTAATACATGGGGAAACTGAGGCCTGGGGAGGCCCAGGGACTGAGCTAGCATTCACTTGTAGAAATAGTCTGGCATCACCTGCAGAAGTTAGAGACATGCAAACCCTACACCCTCAGATTCCCCTCTGAGAGTCTGTGTGCCGATGTAGACTCCCGCACAGGAGATGTGTGCGGGAGCGAACACTGCAGTGTTGCTCCCAATAGCAAGAACCAGAAACAGCTCAAAGGCCTGTTACAGGAGAATGTGGACACCCAGGCTGCACATGCACACCACTGAATGCTGTATGGCAGTGGAAATAAATGAACAGCTACTGCTACAGGCAAGCAGGAATCATAGCAACAGCTGAGAGCGAAGGCATGGAGAGACGAGAACGTGCACTCACACCCGGCCTGCCTGGCTCCCACTCCGGGCAAAGGGATCAGAACAGTGCCTGGCACACACGTTAAGTGCTATGTGAGTGTTAAGATAAAACTAGGATGTCCAGTGGGGAGAAAGCAAGCCTTTGAAGATTATGTGCTTTTACAAACTTCAAGTGCAATGAAAACTAAACAAGATGTTGTTCAGGCATTCATATATGATATAAAGTTCCTTTTTTTTTTTTTTTCTTTTTTTTTTTTTTTTTTTTTTGAGACGGAGTGGCGCTCTAGCCCGGGCTGGAGTGCAGTGGCTGGATCTCGGCTCACTGCAAGCTCCG
>NW_016897148.1:0-968 GCF_001698545.2 Rhinopithecus bieti | reverse complement strand
GTATTTTAGTAGAGACGGGGTTTCACCGTGTTAGCCAGGATGGTCTTGATCTCCTGACTTTGTGATCTGCCTGCCTTGGCCTCCCAAAGTGCTGGGATTACAGGCGTGAGCCACTGCGCCCGGCCAAGAACTTCATTTTCTAGAGCAGAAGCCAGAGTGGCAGAAAACACATTTTCCATTTTAGGGGAGGGCCCTTTGGCTGCTCATGGAGATGGTCAGAGGTACAGGAGGGACTTTGGCTGGTGTGCACTGGGGTGGTAACTGGGACAATAAGAACTGTGTGGCCTGCTCAGTGTGGAAAGGTGCTAGGAAGGCTCCTTGGGCCGCAGCGTCTCAGGGTGTCCTTTCATGTTGTTTCCTTCACTAACTTTGTGAATTCCTTCATTTTGATGTTGATCTTTGCTAAAATTCTGCTTCCAGGGGAGAGCTGGGAGCTGGGGAATAGGAATGGGCCTTGGTGGAGGAGGAGGGAGGAAGAGGAGGGAGGAGGAAGAGGGAGGAGGAGGGAGGAGGGTGGGGAAGAAGAGGAGGTAGGAGGAGAAGAAGGGGAGGAGGAAGAAGGAGAAAGGGGAGGGGAGGAGGGAGGAGAAGGGGCGGAAGGACGAGGAGGGAAGAGGGGTGAGGGAGGGGGGAAGGAAGGAGGAGGGAAAAGGAGGAGGAGGGAGGAGGAGGAGAGAGGAAGGGGAAGGAGGGAGGAGGAGGAAGTAGTAGGAGGGAGCAGTATGAAGAGGGAGGAGGAGGGGAAGGAGGTAGGGGATGAGGAGGGAGGAGGAGGGAGGAGGGGAGAAAGAGGGAGGAGGAGGGAGTGGAGGGAGAAGAAGGGAGGAGGACAGAAGAGGAGGAGGGAGGAGGAGGAAGGAGGAAGAAGGAGGAGGATGAAGAGAAAAGAGGAGGGAGGAGTATGAGGAGTGAGCAGAGAAGGAGGTGGGAGGAGGGATAAAGAGGTGGGAGAAGGAGGGAGGAGGGGG
>NW_016897147.1:0-288 GCF_001698545.2 Rhinopithecus bieti | reverse complement strand
ACATATTTGAAGCACCAGTCCCTCAAGGAGTAGCACCTGGTATCTAAGTAGGCAGTTGTCTGATAGCCATAAACTTCCTTTGACACCTAGTATGCCATTTACATCATGAGTAGGCCAGACAGTAAGATCCTTTCCTTGTATTATTTTGATAGCCTCTGACACTAAGATGGCCACTGCTGCAACTACCTGTAAACAGTGAGGCCAGTCTTTTGCTACTACATCAATGTCCTTACTTAGATATGCCACTGGTTGTGGGGTTGTCCCACGAGTCTGAGTAAGGACTCCAAG
>NW_016897146.1:0-286 GCF_001698545.2 Rhinopithecus bieti | reverse complement strand
TCATCAAAGAGTGAAAAGAAAAAAAACTCGAGCCAGCCTGGGAAGGACCCTACCTTGAGCTGCTAAGCACCAAGACTGCTGTTCGTACAGCAAAAAAAAAAAAAAAAAAAAAAATGGATGGGCTAATAACACCTGAGTCAAGAAAGCGCCACCCCTCCAGAGTTGTGGGGCCACAGTCCCAGGGGAAAACCCTACCAAACTAAAGCTGAGAAAATTTAACTCTTTTCATCTATTCTATTACTCTTTCTTCTTTCCTCGTTCTAATGCTGACCATCTAGTTATTAAC
>NW_016897145.1:0-286 GCF_001698545.2 Rhinopithecus bieti | reverse complement strand
TTAGGGGCTATTTTAAAACAATTGAACGTATGAAAATCTGAGTTTGGTGCCCGTGGGCTCTTGAAGTAATGAGCTCAGCCTGCAGGGAAGAAATAAGTGACCCAGGGGCCAGTGCCCAGAGGGCGTCTCTGGCTCTTTTAGGTAAAGACCAGTCGCCCGTGCCCTCAGCATTCAGGTGAGCCTGGCCCACACTGGGAGAGAAGCAGGGCGACGGGCAGCCTCCATGGAGGCTGAAATCATCCCCAGGCCCATCTGGGCTCCACAGGCCTCTGGACACACAGAAACA
>NW_016897144.1:0-1401 GCF_001698545.2 Rhinopithecus bieti | reverse complement strand
GAAAGAAAGAAAGAAGAAAGAAAGAGTGACAGTGAGCAGAATGTTCAGTTAATAATTCTTTTATTTCACAAAACATATCATTGTTATCCTGTGCAAGGCCCCTCTTTTCATTCATTCACTCATTCATGCATTCATTCATTCATTCCACACTCTCTACATTTCATTTTCCCGTTCTCCTTGTCACATCATTGGCTGTCATTCCAATGTGTCTGATATTTATCTTTTATTTGCATATATACTAGTAAAATATACTTTCAGTAATTTTTTTTAAAGTTTATTCAATGACAAAAGTGTTTTTTAAACTTAGCATTATATAAGATTTGTTCATATTTTATCTTTACATATAGTAATATGTTTCTGTTTTTTGTTTGTTTGTTTGCTTTTGCTCAATAACAGTATAATGCATCCAGCACATTTTGATTATTCTTTCCTACAGTGACATGTAGATAGCCTCCAACTCACTTCTATATTAAACTACACTGCAATGAACATATTTTAAAATATTCTTATGGATCTGTCTAAAATTTCTCTAGATTATTTATAACCAGAAGCAGAAATCTATGACTGTTAAGTAATGGGGTATTTCACTTATCAGACAGTTTGGCTTAGATGTTAT
This sequence comes from Rhinopithecus bieti, assembly GCF_001698545.2. Taxonomy (NCBI): domain Eukaryota; kingdom Metazoa; phylum Chordata; class Mammalia; order Primates; family Cercopithecidae; genus Rhinopithecus; species Rhinopithecus bieti. The sequence goes on along the minus strand of NW_016897144.1, from coordinate 785 downwards.
TATTAGAAATGTACCTTAATTTCTGTTAAAATCTTGCCCAAAATTTGGCAATCTGATGGAGATAAAGTAATTTATTATTACATTTTAATTTTCATTTTCTAGTTAATAATGATTTTGAGCATATTCTCAACAATATTTTCTTAGCCTTTTGTGTTTCCTCTTCTGTGATGACTTTTCCCCATTTTCTTAATATTTCTGTCTCTTTCGTTATCACGATTGTGGCAAGATTTTGAGTACATTCTACATATTGCTATGTTGTCAGTGTTTGAAATTACAAATATCTTTATCATCTCTCTCTTATTTTATTCACGGTGTTGTTTCTAGATATCAACTTTATTGAAATATAAATTGGATACAATACACCCATTTTAAGGATACAGTTTGATAAGTTTTGAAAATGTGCTCACCTTTTATAAATGTGCTTGAATTATAACAAGAATCAAGACTTCATTAAATAATTTTAACACAAATCCTGAATTTTAACATAATACAGTCCAATACTTTCCCCACTTTTGTGTTTGGAAATATTTAAAATTCTTCTGTTTTAGTCAACCATGAGTATCTTCTTAAATTAACATCTGTTAATAATTTCACCTCTCACATTTCAGGTTATTTTATAAGCAGATTAAAAGTTCGTTTAATGTGTGACTCACAATAAAACAAAATTTTGATGTGATTCTATTTTACAAAAGCATAATAATTACTGAAAAGGTGGTCCCCAAATAAGAAAAAAACAAACAAATGAAAATAAAACTCTTCCCTAAACCCTAGCTCCAACATTGTTT
>NW_016897143.1:0-1654 GCF_001698545.2 Rhinopithecus bieti | reverse complement strand
TCACAGTAAAGGATACGCACACATGCATACACACATACACACACATACACACATACACATATGCACGCATACACACATACACATACACACACACGCATACACAATCATACATGCACGAGAAGGCTCCAAACAGTAGAAAGCCAACTGATAAATGTAGAAGGACTATGTATGGAATTAGAAAATCACCATTTGGTAACCATTATAATAATAAATGATGCAGGCAAGAGTCATCAAAGGATGCTAAAACTAATGGCGGAAAGTTTGAGGAATGACAGCACGTTTCCATAAACTGAAATGACGCCCTTCACGTGATACTTGATAGTTACAGAAGGGAAATTGGAGCTTTACAGTGTGGAAACCTAGGAGACACCCCTTCCCCGAGTGATCAGCAGCAGTTTCACGATGGGGCAAGTCGACACCGTGTGCCTCCTCCCATGAGGCATGGAGAAGAACACAGCATTACTTTTGGGCATCTCTGCCAAAACTGCATAATCTGAATTGAATACTGAGGAAACATCAAATCAATTTTAAAAGAGAGGCACTCTACAAAATTCTAATTAAAAGTCAGCGTCATGAAAGACAAACGTAGTCTGACATACTTTTCCAGATTAGAGGAGACAGTGAAATGCAAACATGGCTGGGCTTGCTTTAGCTATAGAGACACTTGTTGGGATATTTGTGAAATCTGAACATCTGCAAAAAAGAAAACAATGTTTCACTGCTAACTCTCTTATACCTATAGTTATGAAACAGAATGTTGTTGCTTTTAGGAAATACCCACTCAAGTATTTGAAGGTAAAGGGGCATCAATCTACAAATTATTCCCAAATATTTAAGTACACTATGTCCTAAGAACATAGTTAAGTCCACAGAGGGAAGAAATCAGCAAAATTCAAAACATAGAAAATTCTCTAGGACAAGAAACAGATAAAATATAAGGAAAAAAAGGGCGGAAAACACCTAGATTAAAATAAATTAAGAGACACCCATGAGTCAAAGAAAGAGTAAAACAATAATAATACAAACAGAGAAACTTGAACACAGATTATTTTACATTAAGGAATTATTGCTAAATGTTTCAGGTATGAATTTACTTTACCATGTCCTCCCAGAATGACATGAAGGGAAGAAGAGCAAAGATAATAGTGGAAGCTGGAAGATGGCTACATGGAGTTTAATTATCTCACACTTTTACTTTTATATATGCTTGGAAATTTCCAGAATACAAAACTTAAAAAATAATGAGACAGATCTACATGTTTTGATATCGGAAGATGTGTAGGGCACATGAAGTGAAATGAACAAAGTGAATGATGTGTACAAAATGACTCCTTTTCTGTGAAAAGGATAACTAGTGATACATAGATAGATGATTGATACAGAGATAGATAGATCATAGATATTAATAGATAATAGATACATAATAGATAAATAGATACATAGATTACATACATACATACTGTTTGGACGAACGGAGACAAGATGGCACATTTCTGGGTTCTTCATCACCAACTTTTCCCGTGTGCGTGAAGATGCAGCTGGCGCCCGGGAAAGTGCATCCCAACCAGGCATGCGCCAGGTGATGTCAATCCGAAGAGACCAAGATTTACCTGGTGGCACCTGCGGAGCCTTCCCCTCCTCCCCTGACACGTCT
>NW_016897142.1:0-1018 GCF_001698545.2 Rhinopithecus bieti | reverse complement strand
CAGACTAGGGGACCATCCCAGCACTGCAGCCCCTACACAGCCCCACCTACTCATCCTTCTTTAATTGAGTTAGTTGGACTCAAGCAGTTGTACTATGGACGTGCCACAAGCAACTTCCCATTAAGTCACTAAAATTTTAGCAAACCAGCAACATCCTTGGACATGGCAGGGAACAATGCTGGACTCACCCTGGAGGGTCCTAGGACCTCTAATGGGTGGGGCACTAATCTTGATATTGTGCAGTCACCAGCCAGGAGCTGGGGAGCTCAGGGGCCACCTTGCATGCATGGTCTGGAGCCCATTGGAGTCCTCAGGGTAGAGAACCAGTAATGTCCTGGTCCATACCTCCTGTGATAACAAAATACCTGAGACTGACTCATTTACAAAGAACAGAAATTTATTTCTCACAATGCTGGAGCCTGTGAAGTCCAAGATCAGGGTGCCAGAAAGTTTGGTTTCTGTGAAGGCCAGGCCTCTCCTTTCCAGACGGCAGCTTAAACGCCGTGTCCCCAGAGGGGAGGAGCACTGCGTTCTCACTTAGTGGGAGGGACAGAACGGCAAAAGGGCCTACATAGTTCCCTGCAGACTTTTGATAGGTGGCGAACTCCATTCACAAGAGCTCCACCCTCATGACTTTATCAATTCTGTATGTATGTATGTATGTATGTATGTATGTATTTTATTTTATTTTTTTTGAGACAGAGTCTTGCTCTGTTGCCCAGGTTGGAGTGCATTGGTGCGATCTCGGCTCACTGCAACCTCTGCCTCCCGGTCTTCTGGCTCAGCCTTCTGAATAGCTGGGACTACAGGTGCGTGCCACCACACCAGGCTAATTCTTGTATTTTAGTGGAGCTGGGGTTTCATCATGTTGGCCAGGCTGATCTATAACTCCTGAGCTCAAGGGATCCACCTGCCTTGGCCTCCTAAACTGCTGGGATTACAGGTGTGAGCCACCGCACCCAGCCATGACTTAATCACTTCCTAAAGACCCCACCTCTTCATACTTTCACACTGATGA
>NW_016897141.1:0-472 GCF_001698545.2 Rhinopithecus bieti | reverse complement strand
GTGCCATGGTTTTCAGCTCATCAGGTCATTTAAGGTCTTCTCTACACTGTTTATTCTAGTTAGCCATTTGTCTAATCTTTTTTCAAGTTTTTTAGCTTCCTTGTGATGGGTTTGAACATCTTCCTTTAGCTCGGGGAAGTTTGTTGTTACTGGCTTTCTGAAGCCTACTTCTGTCAACTCGTCAAAGTCATTCTCTGTCCAGCTTTGTTCTCTTGCTGGCGAGGAGCTGCGATCCTTTGGAGTAGAAGAGGTGCTCTGGTTTTAGAATTTTCAGCTTTTCTCCTCGGGTTTCTCCCCATCTTTGTGGTTTTATCTACCTTTGGTCTTTGATGACGGTGACCTACAGATGGGGTTTTGGTGTGGATGTCCTTTTGTTGTTGTTAATGTTATTCCTTTCTGTTTGTTAGTTTTCCTTCTAAGAGTCAGATCCCTCAGCTGCAGGTCTGTTGGAATTTGTTGGAGGTCCACTCCA
>NW_016897140.1:0-287 GCF_001698545.2 Rhinopithecus bieti | reverse complement strand
TCTCATTGGGACTGGTTAGACAGTGGGTGCAGCCCACGGAGGGTGAGCAGAAGCAGGGTGGGGCATTGCCTCACCCGAGAAGTGCAAGGAGCCAGGAACCTCTCTCCCACAGCCAAGGGAAGCCATGAGGGACTGTGCTATTCAGCCCTGATACTGTGCTTTTCCCATAGTTTTGCAATCCGCAGACTAGGAGACTCCTCGTGTGCCTACACTGCCAGGACCCTGGATTTCAATCACAAAACTGGGCAACTGTTTGGGCAGGCACCGAGCTAGCTGCAGGAGTTTTC
>NW_016897139.1:0-2891 GCF_001698545.2 Rhinopithecus bieti | reverse complement strand
GGGACTCTGGGGGTGGCGGGGGGGGGGGGGGCGTGTGGGTGGGTTTGTGGGTGTGCGTGTGTGTGGGGGTGCGTGCGTGTGTGCGTGCGTGTGTGTGTGTGTAGAGGTGGGAGGGGAGGCAGCCCCTGGATGTCTCTAGGTCACTAAGAGGTCAGGGATCTCACATGGAGTGATTCTGTCCCCAGGGGACCCTGGGCTGTGTCTGGGGACATTTGTGGCCAACACATCTGTGGGTGCTCCTGGCATGGAGCAGGTGGAGGCCAGGGGTGCTGCTCAGCACCCTGCAGAGCCCAGGATGGTCCCTCCCCAGAGAACAATCTGGTGCTGGTGTCCGTAATGCTGGGTGGGGCAGAGACCCTGGCTTAGGAGAAGGTGACCCCAGTCACCGCCTTCCTACAGCTGAGACCCGGGAGCCTCCGGAAAAGGCAGGACTCGGCCTCCCCAGCTGGGCTGAAGGTGGGGAGGCTTCCCGCCGACCTCAGCTTCCTTGGTCTGGGATGCAGCCCCGGGGCGCAGGGCTGCTGAGAAAGTGTCCTGTGTGCGTGGCCCCGACTCCAGCCCAGGACAGCAGCCGTGTGGCTCTTCTTTGTGTCGGTGGAAAAAAACCCATTGGTGTGTGGAAACAGCAAATGTTTCTGAAGGAAGAGGGGCTGGGCCTGCTTCGGAGACCACAGGGGCCCTTCAGGGCAGGAGGGAAACAGCCTCGGCCACGTGAACCCGGCCCAGCCTGGCCTCGAGCAGCTCAGGAGGTTGGGCCTGGGTTGGGCCCGGTGCAGGGGCGTCTGCTGACCTCGCCGGGCAAGCCCACTACAGGGTGAGCCTCGCTACGCAGGACGGGGCCTCCCCTATCGCTGACAGTGCTGCAGCTCCTGGCTTCTCCCAGTGGGACCGGCGGCTCAGCAGCAGAGCAGTGGTGGCCTAACCGGGAGACACAGAACCGGGCATCTGGGCTCACTGTGCGCAAGTTCCGGCCCCATGACCTCGGCTGGTGTAGACGCTCAGCAAGGCAGGGGCCTCTGCCTGCCTCGGGCCTCCTTGTCCACAAAATAGGAGGCTGCCGCGAAGCTGAAGGAGGCAGATCGCTGCCAGCCTCTCCCTCCAGGCCTTAGTGGGAGTCAGGAAAGACCACAGAAGGTGGTCCCCGTGGCCCTGTCACGACCCGTGCGCTCTGCATCAGAGACGGATGCAGGACCCGGCTGTATCCAGGGTCCGGCTTGGAGCAGAGGATTCTGTTCTATGGAAAACCGCAGCTCCAAAGGCCCCAGTCCTCCCCCCGACCCGCCCAACCCCGGAGACCAGTCACGGGGCATGGAGCCGTCCTTTTCTTCCTATTTGACCTCCTGGCCCTGGGCGGCTCACATGAGATCCCCGGCCTTCCTGCCCCTGTATACCTGTCACTTCCTCCGTGCGGGGTTAATTGGTTTGTTCCCAGTTTCCACTTTCCACCTCTCCCTTTGCCCGGCACGTGGCTTACATCAAAGTAGAAATCAGAGATGGAAAACACCAAAGTATGCCATGGGAAGGCTCCGTGCCTGGATATTTTGTTTTCTTGCACTGGTGTGTCTGATGAACTGGACTCTGAGTGTGAGGTTAGGGCTTCCTTGTTCTGAAATGGAGTAACACAAGTTTCTAGAAAGATAATCTACCCAGTTGCCCTGCAAGAGAAACATACAGGTCTTTTCCGTGTGGGTCGGTGGTAAACAATAAAGCTGATTCTGCCCCGTTTTCTCCGGAGGGCGCGGCCGTTTCGAAGCCCCATGCCTCATTTTGGGGACAGCAATGTCGTCCTCCGATAAAAGCTGGAGGTAGCTCTGTGAGTTCCTTGTAAGTAAAAAATATGTAACCATGCTTTTCTCTTTCTCTATCCTTTTTTAAACAGGGTGTAGAGCAAGCCGTGATTCCTGAGGAAACTAAACAAGGTATGTGGCATTTTCTCTTACTTCATGAGCTTGGAATCTCTTGTTTTTTAGAAAAGGAACAAACAAGCCCTAGTCTTTTATGTGTGCCTGACACACTGGGAGGTTGAGTCATCCCATAAAAGGGCTCTGGGCTTGGAGCCAGGAAATCTGAGTTCAAATCCCAGATCCCCTTTTACCAGCTCTGCCCCGTTTGGGTGAGTTCCGGTCAACTGTCTGCGGAGGAGATGACGTTCACCATTTTGCAGGAAGGTTGCAAAGATTAAACAAGGATATAGATACAAAATATAAAATGGCCGGGGCAGTGGCTCACGCCTGTCATCCCAGCACTTTGGGAGGCCAAGGCAGGCGGGTCACCTGAGGTCAGGCGTTAGAGACCAGCTTGGCCAACATGGCGAAACTCCATCTCTACCAAAATACAAAATTAGGTGGGCATGGTGGCGGGTGCCTGTAATCCCAGCTACTCCGGAGGCTGAGGCAGGAGAATCGCTTGAACCCAGCAGACGGAGGTTGCAGTGAGCCGAGATCACGCCGCTGTGCACTAGCTGGGGCGATAGAGTGAGACTCTGTCTCAAAAAATATATGTATAACATATATTTTATAACAGTGTATATAACATTTATAACATTTATAATATCTATTACATGTATAACATATATTTTATAACATATATAACATATTTTATAACATTTATAAAACATATATTATATATAACATATATATTTTATACACACATACACATATATATATGTATACACAGTGGCGTGCACCTGTAGTCCCAGCTACTTAGGAGGCTGAGGCAAGAGGATTGCTTGAACCCAGGAGTTCGAGGTTGCAGTGAGCTATGATCACACCACTGCACTCCAGCGTAGGTGATAGAGCAAGACCCGATCTCTTAAAATTATATATATATGTATATATACGTATATATGTGTACGTATGTATACTTATGTACGTACATATGTATATGTGTAC
>NW_016897138.1:0-286 GCF_001698545.2 Rhinopithecus bieti | reverse complement strand
TGCAGTGCAATGTTGTGATCTTGCCTCACTGCAACCTCTTCCTCCAGGTTCAAGCAATTCTCTCATCTCAGCCTCCTGAGTAGCTGGGATTACAGGCATGTGCCACCACACCCGGCTAATTTTGTATTTTAATAGAGACGGGGTTTCACTATGTTGGCCAGGCTAGTCTTGAACTCCCAACTTCAACTGATCCACCTGCCTCGGCCTCCGAAAGTGCTGGGATTACAGGCGTGAGCCACCAGGCCTGGCCGAGACTGTGCTGGGATTACAGGCGTGAGCCACCATG
>NW_016897137.1:0-233 GCF_001698545.2 Rhinopithecus bieti | reverse complement strand
CTCCATGTTGGGGCTGGTCTCAAACTCCTGCCCTCAGGTGATCCGCCCGCCTCAGCCTCCCAAAGTGCTGGGATTACAGGTGTGAGTCACTGTGCCCAGCTTTTTTTTTTTTTTTTTTTTTTTTTTTTTGGCTTTTTTTTTTTTTTTGAGGCATAGTCTTGCTCTGTAGCCCAGTCTGGAGTGCAGTGGTGTGATCTCTGCTCACTGCAGCCTCTGCCTCCTGGGTTCCTGCG
>NW_016897136.1:0-287 GCF_001698545.2 Rhinopithecus bieti | reverse complement strand
CATCATGCTACCTGACTTCAAACTATACTACAAGGCTACAGAAACCAAAACAGCATGGTACTGGTACCAAAACAGACATATAGAACCAATGGAACAGAACAGAGAACTCGGAAATAACCCTACACATCCACAACCATCTGAACTTCAACAAACCTAACAACAACAAGCAATGGAGAAAGGATTTCCTATTTAATAAATGGTACTGGGAAAACTCGCTACCCACATGAAGAAAACTGATACTGAATCCCTTCCTTATACCTTATACAAAATTAACTCAAGATGGATTA
>NW_016897135.1:0-286 GCF_001698545.2 Rhinopithecus bieti | reverse complement strand
CTCTGTCACCCAGGCTGGAGTGCAGTGGCCGGACCTCAGCTCACTGCAAGCTCCGCCTCCCGGGTTTACGCCATTCTCCTGCCTCAGCCTCCCGAGTACTGGGGACTACAGGCGCCCGCCACCTCGCCTGGCTAGTTTTTTTGTATTTTTTAGTAGAGACGGGGTTTCACCGTGTTAGCCAGGATGGTCTCGATCTCCTGACCTCGTGATCCGCCCATCTCGGCCTCCCAAAGTGCTGGGATTACAGGCTTGAGCCACCGCGCCCGGCCACGGTGTTCTTATTATT
>NW_016897134.1:0-233 GCF_001698545.2 Rhinopithecus bieti | reverse complement strand
TATATCTTCTTGCTGTATAAACCTTTTATCAGTATTTAATGTCCTCTGTCTAACCTTTTTTGGTGTAAAGCCTGTTTTGTCTGACAATAATACAGTCACCACAGCTCTCTTGGTTACTATTTGCATGCAGTATCTTTCCCAATCTTTTTACTTTCAATCTCTTTGTGTCCTTATATCTAACATGAGACTCTTATGGACAGCATATAAATGGATCTTTTAAAAAATCTAACCTG
>NW_016897133.1:0-1636 GCF_001698545.2 Rhinopithecus bieti | reverse complement strand
TTTTAGGAGGTCATTTATCATTTTTTAATTTACCTATGGCTATGCTTCATTTTCCGTGGGAAGCATAGACAGGGAAGCCCAGAAGTTCACCTGTTTTATGGGCAGTAAGAAGAAAGATGCTTAATAGTGCCAATAACACAACCACTTGTCTACTGGTCAGACAGCTTAGCATAGGCTCTATGTCTACATATCCAGTATAACCCGGTGGGGCAGTCTAGTCCTGGTGGAATTCTGGGTGGGACTGTTTTGCAGTACTATTATACAGCTTTTGCCTAAGACAATTAAGCTGCCCTACAGGATCAGTGAATCCTTTTCCTTCTCTAGCTGTGCAATACTGTCTAATAATTGAGAATTTCAGAACCTAAAATTGTCAGGGTGGTTCTTTTGGGCCAGGAATTCATCAGGAACTGGGTCTGTAGGAACTAATTCTTGGGCTTCCTGTGGCCATTGATCTCTTATTACAGTTTTTTTTCACAAACATAACATGAAGTGACATTTAGAGACTGGGCTACATGCTCAACTAATTGCAGAAACACATTTCTGGTTTTCCTGGAGTCTCTGGTACTGGCACATTTAGTTTATCATAGAAAGTCTGAAATACTAGTTCTGGAGAGAGTTTACAGACCTCCTCTTTTACTAAGATATTTACTCTAGGACCTAGTCCTCTTTTATTGATGCCCAGAGATACACGTTCTCCTTTATTTATTTATTTATTTTACCTTGGGTTTAAGGGATTTGTAATTATTAATTTTAAGGGGTTGCAGCTTCCACTTGTACAGGAGGAGCTGCCTTCTCCTTTTGGAGCTCAACAGGGTCTTTTCATTTTCATTTTATTTTTTTTAAGTAGCCCAAATGACACAAGACCAGTATTGACACATCACATAAATATGATTCTTGACAGATACACCTATTTTCTACCTTTTCCCCAATCTACAGAACCACATCCCATCCCAGGCTGCTTATTATTCATAGCGGCACAGGCGTCAGATTTTAAGGTTACATTTTGGGAACCCCTCTTTTTTCTGTTTTAGCTATTACTTTACTTGTGTTACTTAGAAAAGGACCAGTCCTTAATTTTATTTTAAAACTGTGATCATGGGAGGTTCAGAGGGGTCATAGCACACATCGGGCTGGTCACTTCCTGGATTACATATCTTGTCCTGGGTGTCATTATACAAACAAGTTTCTTTTAAGAGTCCCGGAACACTTATAATAACCATAACATAATAGGACTGTAGCAACCTTTTGTCCTACCTCAGTGACTTGATGTATACACTGGGAACAGCCCTCAGTCTGAGGAAGGTCCGTTGAAGTCCTTACTGTACAAGTCCAAAGTTTAAGGAAAATGAGTCCTGCGATGAGTTTCCTCATGCTTCAGCCATGTGTGGACCAGTCAGCTTCCGGGTGTGACTGGAGCAGGGCTTGTCGTCTTCTTCAGAGTCACTTTGCAGGGGTTTGCAAAGCTGCTCCTATCCACGTGCAGCTCCCAGTCTACTGATGTTTAAGGATGGTTTTGGAGGTTGTGCCCACTAGAATAAACTGAGTCCAAAATTACAGTTATGTTTAACTGGGCTCTCTGAGACCGGGAGCAAGGTGGCGGGGTTTAGGGAGCAAGGTGGCGGGGTTTAGGGTGTTG
>NW_016897132.1:0-663 GCF_001698545.2 Rhinopithecus bieti | reverse complement strand
CAAGGGGAGGCTGGGGGCCGAGGACCAACGCACCCCAAGGGAGCTACAGCTCTGCTGTCCTAGAAGCCCAAGGGAGGAGGTGGGGGAAGGGATCCATCATGTGGGTATGGGGGCTCAAGGAACCCACGTGGGTCCAAGGGAGAAGGGAGCAGGGGCTGGAGACAGAGAGGGTGGCTCTGCTGAGGCCGTCCTGGTGGATGGGGAGTGGAGAAGGGAGAGTGAGCGGCGTGAAGGGGCACCCCACACCAGTGGGACTGCGGTGCACCCGGGGTGAGGGGAGGTCAGGAGACCAAGGCCTGGCACGGACCAGCGGGAGGAAGGACCTTACGTCTGCAGAACAGCTGGGCAGCTTCTGGCTTTTGCCTTCACAGCAGAAACGGGGCTGTGTCTACTCAGGTGGGAGAAGGTCGAGAGAGGTCAAGGGCCAGGAGCGGGACAAGATGGGCTGCAGGAAGCCGTGACTAGGGGCCCCAGACGCATCCCAGAGAGAGAACGCAGTGGCTCTCCCGGGCCCCACACTCACCACGGGGATGTGGAGCTTGCTGAGCGGCTTGCCGTCCAGGAGGTAGGAGCCCGTGTAGGTGACGTACTCTGCGTAGCACTGGGGCGCCTGTGGCGTGATGCAGCACAGGATCTTGCGTTTCTCCTCGATCTTCTTCCTGA
>NW_016897131.1:0-727 GCF_001698545.2 Rhinopithecus bieti | reverse complement strand
TTTTATCAGAGACTAGGATTGCATCCCCTGCTTTTTTTGCTTTCCCTTTGCATGGTAAATATTCCTCCATCCCTTTATTTTGAACGTATGTGTGTCTTTGCTTGTGAGATGGGTCTCCTGAATACAGCACACTGATGGGTCTTGACTCATTATCCTATTTGCCAGTCTGTGTCTTTTAATTGGGGCATTTAGCCCATGTACATTTAAGGTTATTATTGTTATATGTGAATTTGATCCTGTCATCAGGATGCTAGCTGGTTATTCTGCCCATTAGTTGATGCAGTTTCTTCATAGTGCCAATGGTCTTTACAATTTGGTATGTTTTGCAGTGGCTGGTACCAGTTTTCCTTTCCATGGTTAGTGCTTCCTTCAGGAGTTCTTGTAAGGCAGGCCTGGTGGTGACAAAATCTTTCAGCATTGGCTTGTCCCTAAAGGATTTTATTTCTCCTTCACTTACGAAGCTTAGTTTGGCTGTATATAAAATTCTGGGTTGAAAATTATTTTCTTTAAGAATGCTGAATATTGGCCCCCCATTCTCTTCTGGCTTGTAGGGTTTCTGCAGAGAGAGCAGCTGTTAGTCTTATGGAATTCCTTTTGTGGGTAACCCAAGCTTTTCTCTGGCTGCCCTTAACATTTTTTCCTTCATTTTAACCTTGGTGAATCTGATGACTACGTTCCTCGAGGTTGCTCTTCTTGAGGAATACCTTTGTGGTGTTCTCTATATTTC
>NW_016897129.1:0-661 GCF_001698545.2 Rhinopithecus bieti | reverse complement strand
AAAACAGGCACATTGACCAATGGAACAGAATAGAGAACCCAGAAACAAATTCATATATCTATAGTGAACTCATTCTCCACAAAGTTGCCAGGAACATACACTGAGGGAAAGATAGCCTTTTCAATAAATGGTGCTGGGAAAACTGGATGGCCATATGCAGAAGAATGAAACTAGACTCTGTTTCTAACCATATACAAAATAGAATCAAATGGACTGAAGGCTTAAATCTAAGTCTTCAGTCTATGAAACTACTACAAGAAAACTTTGGGGAAAATCTCCAGGATGTTGTTCTGGGCAAAGATTTCTTGAGTGATACCCCACAAGCACAGCACTATTTACAGTAATCAAGATTTGGAAGCAACCTAAGTGTCCATCAACAGGTGAATGGGTCAAGAAAATGTGGTACACATATATAATGGATTACTATTCAGCCATAAAAGAATGGGATCCTGTCATTTGGAACGACATGGATAGAACTGAAGATCATTATGTTAGGTGAAATAAGGCAGGCACAGAAAGATAAACTTTGCATGTCCTCACTTATTTCTGGGAGCTAAAATTTAAAACAATTAAATTTGTGGAGACAGACAGTAGAAGAATGGTTACCAGAGGCTGGGATGGGTAGCTGGGGGTTAAGGGGGAGGTGGGGATGGTTAATGGG
>NW_016897128.1:0-233 GCF_001698545.2 Rhinopithecus bieti | reverse complement strand
ATTCAGAAGCAGGTTGTTCAGTTTCCATGTAGTTGAGTGGTTTTGAGTGAGCCTCTTAATTCTGAATTCTAGTTTGATTGCACTGCGGTCTGAGAGACAGTTTGTTATAATTTCTGTTCTTTTACATCTGCTGAGGAGTGCTTTACTTCCAACGATGTGGTCAATTTTGGAATAAATAAAATGCGGTACTGAGAAGAAGGTATATTCTGTTGATTTGGGGTGGAGTGTTCTGT
>NW_016897127.1:0-729 GCF_001698545.2 Rhinopithecus bieti | reverse complement strand
TTGGATAAAAACGATATGCTTTTGAAAGTCTTGATACATATTGACAAGTTGGCCTTTTAAAAAATGTATTCAATTTTACCGTTTTAAGTGTGTCCAAGATTGTGTTTTTTTTATATATATTTTAGTCTTTCCCGGTTTTAATCATCTTTATTTGTAGAGCTTTGAAAACCTGAACATCACAATTGACAGAGGGCAGCCAAGGCTGGTTCTCCATAAGCAGTTGTACGAAGAGAGCTGTATTTGCTTACATGTAAAATTTCTCAACAAACAATATACAATTATAATTTGCACATTGATGAGTGTTAGGAAATGTGACAAATCTTGGGAGAATACTATTCATACCCTTGAGGTCAGCGCCATACATTATAGGTATTTTGTACTCTGTAGACAGTGTACAGTTTTACTTCAACTGTTGACTTGTCGTAAAGTCTAATTACCCTAATTGGATGGGGATATTAAAAGGCTGAGAAAATAATCAAGAGCAAGGGTTTTCTTTTTTAAATTTCATTGGCAATTTCCTCCTCTTTCCTGAAATTGCCCTGAATACCCAAAGAAAGGAGCTTCCCCTTTCATGTCTAACAACAGACCATTGACAATTAAAATCGTGTTTCAGGTTTTGATAAATGTGGGCCTTGCCCTTCCAGTTTCTGGTTTGACAAGCACCATTGGGATGCAACAAAACAAAACAAAACATAACCTTAACTAGGATAATGTGGTGTCATGTGAAAA
>NW_016897126.1:0-273 GCF_001698545.2 Rhinopithecus bieti | reverse complement strand
TTCCTTAATATTTATTGAAATATTTAATGAAAGTACTCAACTTTTTTTTAAAACAGATCATTTTATCATTATTAAAGTTCTAGGGTACATGTGCACATGTGCAGGTTTGTTATATATGTATACATGTGCTGCACCCATTAACTCATCATTTACATTAGGTATTTCTCCTAATGCTATCCCTCCCCACTCCCCCCACCCCACAACAGGCCCCGTGTGCGATGTTCCCCATCCCATGTCCAAGTGTTCTCATTGTTCAATTCCCACCTATGAGTG
>NW_016897125.1:0-287 GCF_001698545.2 Rhinopithecus bieti | reverse complement strand
TTTTAGTAAAGTTGTTTGTAACTCTTTAATGAATGCAGGATCTGAAGTGACGACCCCTTCATTCCATGTGTTAGTATTTGGATCTCTCTCTGTCACCTTCCTTCCCTCACTCTTTCCCCTCCATACCTCTTATCAGTTCCACCAGGGGTTTCTTAAGTTTAGTCTTGTAGTTATTAATTTGTTGTGTCCCAGGACCCAGTCCTTGGTCCACCTCTCTGTCTACTCTGTCTACGCTCTTGCAGTGTTTCATGGCTTAGAAACCATTTGTTGTATGTCTGGAGACCCCA
>NW_016897124.1:0-231 GCF_001698545.2 Rhinopithecus bieti | reverse complement strand
ATTTTTTTTTTTTTTTTTTTTTTTTTACGGACAGGGTCTTGCTCTGTCATCCAGGCTGGAGTGCAGTGGCACAATCACAGCTCACTGCAGCCTCAAACTCTTAGGCTCAAGCAATCCTCCCACCTCAGCCTCTGAAGTAGCTAGGGCTATAGGCGCACACCACCACACCTGGCTAATTTTAAATGTTTTGTAGAGACAGGGGCTTCCTATGTTAAATATCAGGCTGGTATT
>NW_016897123.1:0-1642 GCF_001698545.2 Rhinopithecus bieti | reverse complement strand
TAAAGTCCAAAAATCTCCAAAAAAACAGCTTCGTTTTTTTTTTTTTTTTTTTTAAAAAAACTTCATTAATTCGTCTAGGCCCAACAAAAAAGTTTTCTTTTGTTTTGCTTATAAATCTGTAGCAAACTCATTTGGCAATAAACTCTGAAACTATTCATAATCTGTACAATCTTTATCTAATTTTGTATGAATGTTTACATGTTATGCTGCAAAATTAATATGGTTAATTATAAGGTGTTCCCTGATGGAATGTATGTGCGTGTGTTCAAATATTTATCTGGAATATTCTAAATTTCAAAATACATACAACTGCAAAATTATAGGTAAGGAATTGTATAGACCCATGGTATAAAAAAGAATATCCATTTCACTTGGGCAGTTCTTTAAAATTAAAATAAAAAATATCTCTTTAATACCTGTATTAGCCAGGATTCTCTCAGGGGACAGAACTAATAGGATATATGTATATATAAAAGGGAGTTTATTAGGGAGAACTGACTCACATGATCACACGGTAAAGTCCCACATAGGCCGTCAGCAAACTGAGGAGCAAGGAAGCCAGTGGGTGGATCAGTCCAAGTCCCAAAGCCTCAAAAGTAGGGAAGCTGACAGTTCAGGCTTCAGTCTGTGGCCAAAGACTGGAGAGCCTTTGGCAAACCACTTATTTAAATCCAAGAGTCCAAAAGCTGAAGAACTTGGATTCTGATGTTCAAGGGCAGGAAGCATCCGACATGGGAGAAAGATGAAGCCTGTAAGACTCAGCAAGTTGCTCTTCCATCTTCTCCTGCCTGGTCTATTCTAGCCACACTGGCAGCTGATTAGATGGTGCCCACCCAGATTGAGGGGAGTCTGTCCCTTCCAGTCCACTGACTCAAATATTAACTTCCTTTGTCAACACCCTTACAGACACACCCAGGAACAATAATTTGCCTCCTTCAATCCAATCAAGTTGACACTCAATATTAGCTATCACAATGACTTAATGAAAGGTTTTATCTCACCTCTATGTCCATGACATTTCTATTTCTTTCTTTCACTGGGTTGGAACTTGCTTGCTGGCCTAAGAAAAGTCACTTTATTGTCATGAAACTGTCCTAGACTATGAGTTGGGAGGCCTGGAAGAAATCAGGCCTTTAGACTTCAAACTTCAGTTTCCTCATTTGTGAAATGTGAGTGAAAATTCCAGTCTTGAATTTCTTCTAGGGCAGGTTTGAGACTCAGATTGAAGACTCTTTGAAACAAGAAACCACCACAAAAGTATCAGCTATAATTATCAAAGCCAAGCCACATGATTATTCAGTTGATGTCCTTTACAAAATTCTTCCTGATTTAAGAAAAAATACAAGCAGACTGGGTGCAGTGGCTCATACCTGTAATCCCAACACTTTGAGAGGCAGAGGCAGAAGGATTGCTTGAGCTCAGGAGTTCAAGACCAGTCTGGGCAACATGGCAAAACCCCATCTCTACAAAAAATAGAAAATTAGGTGAGCATGGTGGTGTATGCTTGTAGTCCAAACAACTTGGGAGGCTGAGGTGGGAAGATTGTTTGAGCCCAAGGAGATTGAGGCTGCAGTGAGCCATGATCACACCACTGCCCTCCAGCCTGGGCAACAGAGCAAGATCCTATCTCTAAAATAAATAA
>NW_016897122.1:0-231 GCF_001698545.2 Rhinopithecus bieti | reverse complement strand
TCCTTCCTTCTTCCCTTCTTCCCTTCCTCCCTTCTCTCTTTCTCTCTCTCTCTCTCTCTTTCTCTCTTTCTCTCTTGCTTTCTTTCTTTCTTTCTTTTCTGCTCTGTCGCCCAGGCTGGAGTGCAGTGGCGTGATCTCAGCTCACTGCAACCTTTGCCTCCTGGGTTCAAGCAATTCTCCTTCCTCAGCCTCCCCAGTAGCTGGAATTACAGGCGCCTGCCACCACACCCA
>NW_016897121.1:0-284 GCF_001698545.2 Rhinopithecus bieti | reverse complement strand
TCAAGCCTGTAATCCCAGCACTTTGGGAGGCCGAGACGGGTGGATCATGAGGTCAGGAGATCGAGACCATCCTGCTTAACACGGTGAAACCCCGTCTCTACTAAAAAAATACAAAAAAAAAACTAGCTGGGCGTGGTGGCGGGCGCCTGTAGTCCCAGCTACTCGGGAGGCTGAGGCAGGAGAATGGCGTGAACCCGGGAGGCGGAGCTTGCAGTGAGCTGAGATCCGGCCACTGCACTCCAGCCCGGGCGACAGAGCGAGACTCCGTCTCAAAAAAAAAAAAA
>NW_016897120.1:0-722 GCF_001698545.2 Rhinopithecus bieti | reverse complement strand
AATGAATATTTATTGTTGCTATGTCTATACAAGGTCACAGAGAACAAGAAAATGCTTAGTTTTCAAGAAAGAAATAGATTTTTGCTCAATTTTCTTTCCTTTTTATTCTTATTAAATGCTTTATAACAATAGTTTGGTAACCAAATTAGGTATTCCAGCAAAAGATTAAATTACGACACTGTTGACTAGGGAAGCGGGAAAAAAAAAGGTTTTGCCTTTTAGTATTTTATAGTTCTTATATGGTTTGCATTGGTATTTCTCCTTTTCCCCTCTTCAGTGCTACAAAATTAGGGCTCTGTAGTCCAGCTGATAGTTTAGTCTCATCCCACCTAGGAGAGTTTTAGAGTTGGAAATTAGGGCAGGGGATTGGGTAATTTTCTTGTCATTATCCAGAGTTCTGTTAAAGTAACTTGCACATCAGGAAAATAGATATACTTGTTATTGTTTTATTGTCTAGTAGGTACTTAATATTAATTATTTATTTGGGTTGAATAATATGCAGTATGTCTTATTACAGTTTTAGATCATAATAGATTATATTATATAATCAGTTAATTATTTAATAAATTAAAATTTCCCTATAATGGTAGCAGTTACATCCTGGAGAAAAAAAATCAAAACACTGGAAAATATTAAAATGTTTTAAAAGTGGTCATTAGTATAGGCCCTCGGCACAGAAAGAATCCCACTGTGTCTCTCCTTTTTTATGTTTTTTTTCATAG
>NW_016897119.1:0-510 GCF_001698545.2 Rhinopithecus bieti | reverse complement strand
TATTACTCATCCTCGAAAAGGAATGGAAAGTCCCCGTTTATACATTTATTAATTTATTTCAGAGCGTATTGTAGATTCCTATTTCATTCAAGAGGGTGTAGTTAAGATACCATGAAATTCCCCAGATCTGGCCAGTGGGAGCCCCTTCAAGCTGGGCTCTGTCTTCATAACACGTCCCCTTCATTCTTTGAGTACTTCTTTTATCTCATGCCTTCTTGTACTTTTCTTCATGCCTCGTTGTACATTTCTTCATGTCTTCTTGTACATTTTCATGCCTCGTTGTACATTTCTTCATGTCTCCTTGTACATTTTCTTCATGGCTTCATCTAGATTTTAAGCCCTGCATGCATTAGCTATTTGTCCTAATGCTCTCCCTTCTCTCTCCCCAGCCCTGACTGACCCTGGTGTGTGTTGTTCTTCTCCCTGTGTCCATTATGTTCTCATTGTTCAACTCCCACTTATCAGTGAGAACATGCAGTGTTTGGTTTTCTGTTTCTGTGTTAGTTTGCT
>NW_016897118.1:0-473 GCF_001698545.2 Rhinopithecus bieti | reverse complement strand
TTCTAGTATGCTTTTCTCTATTTTATAATATGTTAAAATAATATCTTTTTTGCAATAAGTTACAACTCATTTCACAAAATGTTAATGATCTCGAAGGCCATTAATAGATATTTAATACGATTTTACAGTAAATAATACTAACCATTTATTTTCTATGCATTTTAATGTAGCCTTAAATTATGTCTCTAGCTGAAATTGTACATATAATTTACAAGTAGAAAGCTGTAGAAATCAGTTGGTAGAGCACGTCTTTCTTGATTGTTTCCTATAAATGAATAGATTTGTTTATAGACTGTTTTTTTGTAATAATGAAGGATAGCAAAGATGGTCAAATACAATAGCATACTGCAGTTACATCATTAATTTACCCTCTCCAAATACATTATGACTTCTAATTTTACATATGTATTTCATAATAACACTGCTATCAGTTTTAATAATGCTTGGTAGATCTTTAGCTAATTAGATTTTTT
>NW_016897117.1:0-230 GCF_001698545.2 Rhinopithecus bieti | reverse complement strand
TCAGTTTTAAACAGCGTCATGGACGGATTCACGAAGAGACTTTTGGGCGCACATTCAGTCCTGTGGGGAAATAGGAGATATCTTCAGAGAGAACCTGGAGAGAAGCTTTCTGAGAAACTGCTTTGTGATGTGTTCATTCCACTCAGGGGTTATACCTCTTTTCTCGTAAGGCAGTGTTTCAACACTATTCCTGTAAAATTGAAAAGTGGTATTTTGCAGCACGTGAAACT
>NW_016897116.1:0-730 GCF_001698545.2 Rhinopithecus bieti | reverse complement strand
AAATACTCGCGGTGCTCGACCTTCTGACCGCGGATGCGAAAGCCCCAGCTGTAGGCGCGCGGCGGCAGCGTCAGCACCAGCGTCCAGGTGCCTTCGGCCTGCAGGTCCTCGGCCAGCGCGATGCGATGCCAGCCTTCAGCACGGCGGAACAGCAGCTGGCCAGCGCCATACCAGGTCGACGAGTACGGTTCCTCAGCGATCGCCGACGGCACCGCGTCCGGCACCGCCGGCAGCGGCCCGTCGTAGGGTCGGTGCTCGAAGTACCCGCCGCGCAGATACAGGCTGAAGAAGGACCAGGGATGGTCGTGGAAGACGCCGCCGTGGTCGCTGCTGCGGATGTGGTGCAGACGCAGCGCCAACCAGGGCCGGGGCTGGCCACGGTCGTCGACGCCGGCGCGGCCGATACGCAGCAGCCAGAAGCGGTCCATGTACGGCGTGCCATCGGCGTTGACCAGGTGGAAGTAGGGCGTGCGGGTGCCGCGCTGGATCAGAGCGGTCGCAACGCGGTCCAGCACGCGGCGGCCCATGGTGCGCGGCGGCGTCTGCAGGTCCATGTAGCTGCCGCAGCGACCGCACGACTCCATATCCGGCCAATCGCGGGCACAGCCGAACAGGGCGCAGATGAAGGCGCGCACCCGGCTCACGGCAGCTCGCCCTTGTAGGTCGCGACCAGGCCGTCGGCGGCGGTCAGCGTGCCGGCCTCGATCTGGCGCAGGCGGCGAGCACGTTC
>NW_016897115.1:0-1635 GCF_001698545.2 Rhinopithecus bieti | reverse complement strand
CTTTCCTT
Source organism: Rhinopithecus bieti (assembly GCF_001698545.2). Lineage (NCBI taxonomy): Eukaryota > Metazoa > Chordata > Mammalia > Primates > Cercopithecidae > Rhinopithecus > Rhinopithecus bieti. The sequence continues at coordinate 1,627 of NW_016897115.1, read as the reverse complement.
CCTTCCTTCCTTCCTTCCTTCCTTCCTTCCTTCCTTCCTTCCTTCCTTTTGAGACAGGAGTTTCACTCTCGTCACCCAGGCTGGAGTGCAATGGCACGATCTCGGCTCACTGCCACCTCCACCTCCTAGGTTCAACCAATTCTCCTGCCTCCGCCTCCTGAGTAGCTGGGATTACAGGCATGCAGCACCATGCCAGGCTAAGTTTTCTATTTTAATAAAGACAGGGTTTTACTACAGGGTTTTAGACGTTTACTCCACGTTGATCAGGCTGGTCTTGAACTCCTGACATCAGGTGATCCACCCACCCCGGCTTCCCAAAGTACTGGGATTACAGGCGTGAGTCACCGCGCCCGGCCTTGACTCTGCATTTCATGCAGGCCGTGTGATCTGGGAACCACAACGTAAGAACTCTGTTAATGGAGACACACAACAAATATTCCGATGATGGCTAATCCAGTTTTCCTGTGTCAGATTATAGGGAAGTGGAGGAATTCAGGAAAGAATTAGTCCGGGGCGTGCAACTTCCACTTTCCCAGCTTCTGTGAATGCAAATCGTCTTCATCCCCCCATCAGCCAGGCAGTGCAATGTATTGAGGATTTACCATGTGCCGGGCAGAGCTCCAGGCTCTAAATATCCATTGATGTGATGTGGTTAATTTTACATCAACTTGACGGATTCACGTGCCAGATATCTGGTTAAACTGTGCTGTGCCTGAGTGTTCCTGGAGGAGATTTGTATCACTGGACTGAGTGATGTAGTTTGCCTTCCACGGTGTGGATGAGGCTCATCCAAGCCATAGAAAACTGAACAGGACTGAAAAGCTGAAGAAGTCTGAGTGAGCTCTGTCTCACCAGTTCAGCTGGGATGTTGGTCTTTTCTAGCCTGTCTCAAGCTCGGACTGGAACTTCTACCTCACTATTCTTTGGCCTCCAGTTTGCCAAATGCAGACTTTCAGAATTATCAGTCTTGATAACCTCAGGAACCAATTCATCATAAAATTGTATATGTGTCTCACTAACTTACGGAAAATAAAATTAAAATAAGAAGGCTGGGTGCAGTGGCTCACACCTGTAATCCCAGCACTTTGGGAGTCCAAGGTAGGTGGATTGCAAGGTCAGGAGTTCAAGACCATCCTGGCCAACAGGGTGAAACCCCATCTCTACTAAAGATACAAAAGTTAGCCGGGCGTGGTGGCACACACCTGCAATCCCAGTTATTCGCAAGGCTGAGACAGGAGAATCGCTTGAACCTGGGAGGCGGAGGTTGCAGTGAGCTGAGATCGCACCACTGCACTCCAGTCCGGGTGACAGAGCGAGACTCTGTCTCAACAACAGCAATAAAAAAAAGAAAGAGAGAAAAGAAAAAAAACCAGTTGTTTATTCATTCAACTGTTGATAGGCATCTGGTTGTTTTAGTTTCGTGCTATTATGAATAAAACTGCTATGAACATTTTGAACATAAAACAATTGTCCATCAGCTGGAACATTGATTTTCTCCAGCCTTCAGCTTTGGACTGACTTGAACTTACACCTGCGACTCTCCCTGGTCTCCAGTTTGCCAGCTGCAGATCTAGAGACTACTCAGCCTTCAAAACTGTCTGAGCCAATTTCTTAAATGATCTCTCTC
>NW_016897114.1:0-285 GCF_001698545.2 Rhinopithecus bieti | reverse complement strand
GTGAGGGGTGCTTGCCCCCCCAGGAAAGTGGAGAGAAAAGAGAGGGTAGAGACACGGAGGGAAGGGGTGGGGTTGCTTGCCCCAAAATAGTGGTGCTTGCCACTAAGGGTGAAGGATGAAGGCAGGTGTCCCCACGGTGATCAGACACCTCTGAAACGTGGGGTATAATCAAGCATTTGTCCCCACAGTGATTAAACACTAAGGGAAGACTGTCTTCACGAGTCTGTGACTGGCGCCAGAGTTTTGGTTTCACGGATAAAATGTGTCTCCTCTGTTTCTATCAGA
>NW_016897113.1:0-729 GCF_001698545.2 Rhinopithecus bieti | reverse complement strand
AAAAAATAGCACCAACCCATCTTAACTCAAGGCCTCTCTTTTCAATTCTTTTCAAACATTAATGTCACTTACTTTCCTTGAGGCACAAATCTGATCATGCCATTTGTCTGATAAATATTTTCTGGGCTATATTCTTTCATGCCGAAAGAAAGTTGCATGAAACTGCATTAGTGTGTGGCATTCATGGATTACCACCTCCTTGGGAATGCCATCTCCCCATCTTCTTTTCCTATGTCTGTAACTATTTGCAAGTCCACAAACAGGCCCTCACAGGCCCTGCCTCCCACCTGCGCATATCGTTAAGCTCACCCGGAATGCCTGGGTCCCTTCTTTCTTCGTCTTCTCTAATCCTGCACTGGACCAACATCAGATTTGGGCTATCCTTTCATAAAACCTCTCCTGATGCTCCCAGGAAAAAAAAAAATGATTCTCCTTTCCTCAGAATTTTCAGAGCTCTTGCGTTATGAGAATTACCTTTTCCTCTTAATCCCTTCATCTCTTGTGGTGTTTGTACATTTCTATTATATTATAATAACATTTATATTTCTTATTTTTTTATTATACTTTAAGTTCTAGGGTACATGTGCACAATGTGCAGGTTTGTTACATATGTATACATATGCCATGTTGGTGTGCTGCACCCATTAACTCGTGAATCACATTAGGTATATCTCCCAGTGCTATCCGTCCCCCGAACCCCTCCCCACAATAGGACCCGGTGTGTGATGT
>NW_016897112.1:0-475 GCF_001698545.2 Rhinopithecus bieti | reverse complement strand
AATTCTTTTCTCTAAGAATGTTGAATGTCGTCCTCCACTCTCTTCTGGCTTGTAGAGTTTCTGCCAAGAGATCTGCTGTTAGTCTGATGGGCTTCCCTTTGTGAGTAACCTGACATTTCTCTCTGGCTGCCCTTAACATTTTTTCCTAAATTTCAACTTTGGTGAATCTGTGTCTTGGAGCTGCTCTTCTAGAGGGGTATCTTTGTGGCATTCTCTGTATTTCCTAAATTTGAATGTTGGCCCAGCTTGCTAGGTTGGGGAAGTTCTCCTGAATAATATCCTGAAGAGTGTTTTCCAACTTGGTTCCATTCTCCCTGTCACTTTCAGGTACACCAATCAGACGTAGATTTGGTCTTTTCACATAGTCTCATATTTCTTCAAGACTTTATTCATTTCGTTTTACTGTTTTTTCTCTAAACTTCTCTTCCCTCTTTATTTCATTCATTTGATCTTCAATCACTGATACCCTTTCTTT
>NW_016897111.1:0-1637 GCF_001698545.2 Rhinopithecus bieti | reverse complement strand
GAACCTGAGAGGCGGAGTTTGCAGTGAGCCGAGATTGTGTCTTTGCACTCCAGCCTGGGTGAAAGAGGGAGACTCCACCTCAAAAAAAAAAAAAAAAAAAGAAAGAAAGAAAGAAGAAGGAAAAAAAAGAACATCAGATGTACCCTGTAAATATGCACAATATTTGTACATCCACAACAATTTTAAAATTAAAAAAAAATAGTAAAACTAGGCACGGTGGCTCATGCTTGTAATCCCATGATTACTTGGGAGGCCAAGATAGGAGGAACACTTGAGTCTAGGAGTTTGAGATCAACGAGGTCAACACAGTGAACTCAGGTTCACCTGAGTGAACCATCAGAGAGCTTCCTGGCCCACATGGGGCAAGTTCCAAAGAGATTCTCAAGGCAGTGCAGGAATGCTGCCTACAGGTCAGTGCCCTGGTCTCTCATGTTTCTTGATAAGGAGAGAAGGGAGACGTTATAGGAAGATATCTCATTGACATGAATTAGCTTTCCAAAAGATGTATTTTGTATTAATGTGCACTAGAAATATTTAGAATATGTAATATGCATTTTCTAAAAGGGAAATTGGACACAACCACCTTAATTTGGTGAAACCCACCAGCCACCGTGAGGACACGCAAGAGTTGGTGATGACACGAGGCTCCTGCAATACATGCTATGGCCATTCCCTTCCAGGTCAGGGGCAGCCCCTGGTGCAGTAAAGCCGTTTCCTGGCATGGCCAGTTTTCAGAAACGGATTCCTCTGGATCTGCCCATTAGGAGTGAGCAGGGTTTCGGTATCTGGGGAGCAGTGAGGGCCCCTGAGAAGAGGGTAGATTTCAGTGGCTCATCATCATTGCCCACACAGAATGTCCAGGCCCCAAGTGTGCATCTCTTGTGAATGAACCCAGTGAACAGGCATGGGAGAAAGCAAAGAAGAAACAGATGAGTGAAGAGGGTAAAAAATGGATGAGAATTAATCAAAATGATCACATTTCAGTTTGGATGCCTGGATTTGCTATAGCTGAACCTCAATCACAGAAAACTTAGTACCGCTCATCAGTAACTAGAGATTTCTGATGTATAAATAGCTAAAACAGATTGATCAATCATGGAAGACACCAGAAAGTTTCCATTCAGGTTCCATTTATTTTGACATTTTCAAATAACCATCCTTGCGGGGTAACTCCTGCATCACTCTAGAACTTCAGGTTCCATTTCTGAGTCTAGGAAACAGGTCCCTGAAGGCCTCATCGATGCCAAGTCAGCGTTTTCACCCAGTCCTGCCCCAGCTAAGTTGCCTTTGTTTTCCACTCACAGTCAGCACTTGCCTGAAACACACGGCTGTGTGCTTCCTTTAAGATGCACCTCACCGGGCCCGGCTGCTCATACCTGTAAATCCAGCACTGTGGAAGGCCAAGGTGGTCAGATCACTTGAGGTCAGGAGTTCGAGGCCAGCCTTTGCCAACATCATGAAACCCTGTCTCTACTAAAATACAAAATTAAATGGGCGTGATGGCACACGCCAGTAACACCAGCTACTAGGGAGACTTAGGCAGGAGAATCACTTGAACCTGGGAGGTGGAGGTTGCAGTGAGATGAGACTGTACCACTGCAATTCAGCCTGAGAGAGACAGCAAAATTCCATCAAAA
>NW_016897110.1:0-1635 GCF_001698545.2 Rhinopithecus bieti | reverse complement strand
TATCTGAAACCTTTTTGAAGATTTATTTCAGTGTATTTCAATCTGTTATACTTTTGGTTTTATTATTTAAAAGTTTAAAACTCTTGACCTTTTGCATGGCTTTTGCTGAAAATGCAAAATATAAATTTTCTACAAAATTAACTTTTATATTCAAAACACTATTTCTAAGCTGCCTTCTCTTATCCGCATTGTGTTAGTGAAAGCATATTCATACTCGCATACAACCTATAAATACACAAGGCACATCCCTTTTATGCGTGGTTAGGATTCTATATTTTAAGCTAGTGCACTTGCACACACAGTTCGCCATACTTGTTGAATTTCAGATGTAACGTCTTTTCACATATTAACATTTTAGAAAGTTAAAATAACTGGAGTCCTCATTTGCTATCAAAGTAGCCTATCTTCAGTCCATACTGATTCAGTAATATTTGAATTCCTTATATTTCTGAAACATGTATGGTTATGAAAACTAACATTTTATAGTTTATTTTCAAAAGTAAGTGTTAGTGTTCTTTGTCGATGTGTGTCTTTTCTTTTGAAAATGTTTTCTTTGCAGTCTGTTTAACGTTGCCCTGTTTTAGTGAGAATCGGAGTGGTATATGACAAGTTCTGGCCCTGCAGCATGCAAGCACTTTTAAAGAGCATTTAGGTAATACCAGACTCCTAAATCAAGGCCCCTTAAAAGTAAGTGCAACTCCCGTTTTTTACATTCAGTAAGGCTGCTGCATTTGTTATTGAATGGAAGGTAGAAACTGTTAGAAAATTTGAGCTCAGTTTTGACTTAGAGGTAAGAAATAGAATTATAATGTTACTGGTTTTATCTACTTGTTTATTTTGTACAAAATACCCAGCGACACTAGGGATGTAAGCCCTCAGTTTTGTTTTATTTACTGAAAGCTATTAGCATGAAGGATAGTAACCACAAAGTTCAGAATGGATCAAGAATAGCTGTTTAAAAGCATTTATAATAAGTGTTTTAGGATTAGCTGCACCTTTCAACTCTTTAAATGCAGAGGAAAAAACAGTTGACAAAGTTAAGCAAGAATAACCTGGGAGTGGATCATTGAAATTGATGCTATTTTCACATGAGTAGTCTATATCTGATACAGACTAGATCTATACTGGCAAAACTTGCCAGATCTTAGAATATTGGTGCAATATTGCAATGCCTTCTATATGGCTGCTGATGTATAAATTTTCTAGTTTCACTTTGTTTGTTTGGTGTTTGTTTGTTTGTTTGTTTGCTGCTGCCACCATTGAACATAAAATGGAAGTGTGAAGTCGTGGAAATGTGAAGACTTTGGTTTTGGGTTTTCTTTGGGCAGTTTTAGACATACTATGAGATTAAACCTGATCTTCAAACTCCAAAATTGGAGGCATTTGGGTTTAAGAAACAGTCAGGTACACAAGTAGCTTTTGAAAAAACCATTGGCATTGATTTCAGAAATCAATAATAATCTTATTTTGTATATGAAACTTAAATTTTCATTAACTAGTCCTATCATTTACTTACAGTTTCCAAACATGAAATTTGGTTATCTTGTTTCCCATGGTAATATGGGTAAAAAGTCTTTTTCTACATTTAAAAAAAGCTATTATTTTATTTTTGAAAGCTAGGAATAAGTTAACCGT
>NW_016897109.1:0-2282 GCF_001698545.2 Rhinopithecus bieti | reverse complement strand
GTTCTGAGATGGAGTCTTGCTCTGTCACCCAGGCTGGAGTGCAGCGCCACCATCTCGGCTCACTGCAAGCTCCGCTTCCCGGGTTCACGCCGTTCTCCGGCCTCAGCCTCCCGAGTAGCTGGGACTACAGGCGCCCGCCACCTCGCCCGGCTAATTTTTTGTATTTTAGTAGAGACGGGGTTTCACCGTGTTAGCCAGGATGGTCTCGATCTGCTGACCTTGTGATCTGCCCGCCTCAGCCTCCCAAAGTGCTGGGATTACAGGCGTGAGCCACTGCGCCCAGTCAACACTCAGCTCTCTTTTAATGCACCTTAAAACAATTCACACAGAAGGCTTTTACGTTTACCCTCATATCTACTATTTCAATTGCCCTTCATTCTTTTATATGACTCCAAATTTCCACATAGTATCTTTTTTCTTCTGTCTGAAAAAATTTCCTTCAATATGTTTTACCATACCTAACTGCTGATAGTAGATCCTTTCAACTATCAGTCTGAAAAGTCCTTATTTTATTTCATTTTGAAAACTATCTTTGCTGGCCATAGAAATCTCAGTCTACGTTTTTTGTTTTAGTTCATTGCATTGCTCCTTATCTTTTAGCTTGCTTGGTTACTCAAAGGAAGCCTGATTTCATTGCTATCAAAATTTAGCATCTGTATGTAACATGCTTTTCTCTCTGGCTGCCTTTTAAATTTTCTCTTTATCATTGGTTAACAGAAATGGGATGTACCTTATCACAGTTTACTTATTGTTTCAGTAAACTGTGAATATATAGTTTTAAATAAATCTGGAAAACATTTTGACAGTTATCTTTTCAGATATTTTTTCTGTTCCCTATTTTCTCTCTGCTTTTCTCATAATCCAGTTAAACATACGTTAGGACCCCGCATATTGTCCCACAACTTACTAATACTTATGTTATTTTCTTGTTCAATTTTTTTTTCTGTGTTTCACTTTTGATGTTTCTCTTGCTGTTTTCAAGTTAATACTCTTTTCTTCTGCAATGTGTAATCTTGCATTAATCCCATTTAGTGTATTTATTTTAATTCTGGATCTTGAATTTTATCCCTAGAAGTTTCATTTGGACCTTTTATATATCTTTCTTTTCTCTCCTTATCATTATAAACTTTTCATCTGCCTCTGAAATATACATTACATTTATACTCTTTTAAGTTCTTATCTGCTAATTCTATCATCTCTGTTCTAAGACATTTTCTTCTGGTTACAGTATGTATAATACATACTAATACCATGCTACTACATACTACATGGTATATTATATACTATAATGTATAATATATAATAGTATTATTTTCAACTTCCTTGAATGTCTTGAAATCTTTAACTGAATGGTTGGCACTGTGAATTTTATATTGATTGGTATGGGATTTTGTTGTATTTATTTACATATTGTTGGTCTCTGTTCTGGGAATTAGTTAAGCTACCTGAAATCGGTTTGATCATTTTAGGCTTTCTTCTAAGCTTCATTAAAGTGAGCCTAAAAAAGCTCTTAGTTCAGGGCTAATTTGACACAACTATTGACAAAATATCCTATACTGAGGACTCCATATAATGAACTCTATCCTGTAAGGTTTTCTACTCTTGAAATAGAAACTTCCCTAACTCGGTGTGAGCTTTATCTTTGTCCTACCAACTTCTTTCTAGTTTTCTTTTTTTTTTTTTCTCTTCCCCTAAACTAGAATAGTTTTCTCCCATGCATGCACAGATCAGTACTCAGCCAAAGACTCAACAGAACCCTTCTGCTTATTTCCAAGGCTACTTTGCTATGCATCTATTTTTTGGCCCCAAATTCTAGCCACATTGTCCTCTGCAAAATCCCAACTCTGACCTTTCAACTCAGCCAAGCTGATGGCTTCTGTTGCAGTTCTGCTTTCTAACAGAACTGAAAACTCTCTTCAGGCAGTCAAGTGGGGCAATCATAGGGCTCACCTAATCCGTTTTCTTTCTCTCCATTATCACCGTCTGTGCTGCTTTTTTCTAAACTAAGTTGTTGTGTTATTTGTCCTGTTTTCTTTTCGTTTAAGGTGGGATGGTAAATATGACACCGTACTTTTCATGCCAGAAGTAAAAGTCTCGGCCGGGCGCGGTGGCTCAAGCCTGTAATCCCAGCACTTTGGGAGGCCGAGACGGGCGGATCACGAGGTCAGGAGATCGAGACCATCCTGGCTAACACGGTGAAACCCCGTCTCTACTAAAAAATACAAAAAACTAGCCGGGCGAGGTGGCGGGCGCCTGTAGGCCCAGCTACTCGGGAGGCTGAG
>NW_016897108.1:0-730 GCF_001698545.2 Rhinopithecus bieti | reverse complement strand
CTGTCCCCTCCCGGGTCTGGCCCTCCCCTCCTTCCCTCCTTCCCAGAGGAAGAAAACACACCAGCTCTGCAGGCGACAACGCTCCCAGCTCTCCCATCTTCCCATCCCAAGAGCCCCTCGATGCTGCTCCCTGGGGCTGTCAGTCCCGTCCCACCGCAGCGGCTGCTGCAGAGGAAGATCGTCCTGGCCCGGCCCCGTGTCTCTGCCCTCCTCATCTCCTGCAGTCTGTGTTTCTGTCACTCTTTCAGCGCACCATCCCTGGATACACTTTGTGCTCCCTGGGCTCCACAGCCCCCCAACCCTCTCTTATGCCCTCGCTGACCCCAGACCATCTGGGCTGGCTTCTTTCTAGGACACACACCAGTTCTCATTCCAGAACTTTATGGTCATCTTTGGGTGGAGCCACCACTTTAGTTCTGATTTCCTGCATCTGGTTAAGTACCCAGGCTTGCTGGTGCACCCCAGGGACACCGCCTCGTCCAGGGCTCCCACATGTCTCAGACTGACAGCCAGACTGGGTCATATAACCAGCACTAGCCAATGAGCTGTGAGCACACATGAGCACAGGGCGAGTCAGGCTGGGTCATGTGACTGGCACTAGCCAATGAGCTGTGAGGACACGCAAGCACAGGCCCACCTAGGCTGGGTCATATGACCAGCACTAGCCAATGAGCTGTGAGGACATGCGAGCACAGGCCCACCTAGGCAGTGTCATTTGCCGAGCACTAGC
>NW_016897107.1:0-289 GCF_001698545.2 Rhinopithecus bieti | reverse complement strand
TTTCTCAGAAAGCTTCTTTCACGTTTTCAACTGATGATATTTCCTTTATCAGCGTTTTCCTCAACGCCATCAAAAGTTGCCCTTCTCAGATTTCTCAAAGACAGTGTTAATGGACTGTTCATGGAAACAGAAGTGTAACTCTGTGAGATGCATTCACACATCACCAAGAAGTTTCCATGAAAGCTTCTTTCTTGTTTTCATCAGAGGATATTTCCTTTGTCACCGAAAGCTTCATTGCGCTAAGAAGTATCCCATTAAAGATTTCAAGAAAACTATGTTAGCAAACTGA
>NW_016897106.1:0-289 GCF_001698545.2 Rhinopithecus bieti | reverse complement strand
TTTTTTTTGAGACGGAGTCTCGCTCTGCCGCCCAGGCTGGAGTGCAGTGGCCGGATCTCAGCTCACTGCAAGCTCCGCCTCCCGGGTTCACGCCATTCTCCTGCCTCAGCCTCCCGAGTAGCTGGGACTACAGGCGCCCGCCACCTCGCCCAGATAGTTTTTTGTATTTTTAGTAGAGACGGGGTTTCACCATGTTAGCCAGGATGGTCTCGATCTCCTGACCTCGTGATCCGCCCGTCTCGGCCTCCCAAAGTGCTGGGATTACAGGCTTGAGCCACCGCGCCCGGCC
>NW_016897105.1:0-599 GCF_001698545.2 Rhinopithecus bieti | reverse complement strand
CATATGGTAGCTCTTTTTTGATTTTCCAAGGAACCATTATACTGTTTTCGTAACAGCTGTACCAATTACATGTCTGTCAACAGCGTGTAAACGTCCCCTTTTCTGCACACCCTAAAAGGGTTTCATTTTCTCCACACCTTTGCTATCATTACTTTTATCTCTTGACTTTTGATAATAGTCGTCCTGACAGGTGTGAGGTGATAGTTCATTGTGGTTTTCATTTGTGTTCTCTGATTATTAATGACGTTGAACACATTTTCATACACCTGTCAGCCAGTTGTGGGTTTTCTTTCAAGAAATGCCTATTCAAGTCCTTTGCCTATTTGTTAACCAGACTATTTATTTATTTGCTATTGAGCTGTGTGAATTCTTTATATATTTTGGATATTAACTCGTTATTAGATATATGGTTCACAATAGTTTCTCCCAAACCATAGCCTGCCTTTTCATTTTGTTGATGGTTGACTGTGCAGAAGCTTTTAGTTTCCATGCTGCGCACTTGCCCTACATATTTCAGCTTCCTAGACCCCACAGTGTGTGAATGTGTGAGCCAATTGCTTAGAGTAAAGCATATCATATATATAATACTATTCATAAAG
>NW_016897104.1:0-2371 GCF_001698545.2 Rhinopithecus bieti | reverse complement strand
GTCTTCCTCTGTCGCCCAGGCTGGCGTGAGTGGCACAATCTCAGCTCACTGAAAGCTCTGCCTCCCAGGTTCAAATAATTCTCTTGCCTCAGCCTCCCTAGTAGTTGGGATTACAGACATGCACCACAATACATGGCTAATTTTGTACTTTCAGTAGAGATGGGGTTTCGCCATGTTGGCCAGGCTGGTATCGAACTCCTGACCTCAGGTGATCTGCCTGCCTCAGCCTCCCAAAGTGCTGGAGTTACAGGGATGAGCCACCGCGCCCAGCCCTGAGCAGCCATTTCTGTGGCTTTTGGACATGAAGATGTGCGGGGAGGAAGGCTGGTGTGGGAAGGAGCACTTCCTGGCTGGCGGGGGGGGTCTGTCCTTCTTCATGTGCCAGCCCCTCCCTTAGAAGAGACCTCTTCTGGGCAGCGTCTTGGAAGGTGGGGTGGCCAGCATCCATCGAGGGACAGAAGCCAATGTTCCTAGGCCAGCCACGTTGGTTTTACTTGCTGATAACAGAATGTGGTCCTCTGCCTCTTCCGCAAACAACCCTCCAGCAGACTTCCGAGGAGCACCTGGGACATTCCAGGAGCTGGGCTAGATGTCGGGAACACCAAAACAAGAAAGGCCCCATTCCTGCCCTTGAGGGAGTTGCAACCACCTTTCGGGTATAGCAGAGCATCTTGGCTGTGCCCAAATGGGACCACTTTTACGGACCAGGGAGCTCATGGCTCTTCGTAGCGTTGACAAGCACAAGGACCTGTGTTGCTTGGCTGGTGGAGGTGGAGAGTTTGCAGGTGTGTTGGGTGGGGAATGAGAACAATGTAAAGACAGAAATAAGCATTTGAGGAGGAAGGAGGGGTGGCCTGGGGTCATCTGCCATCCTCCGCCTCTGCCCCTCCCCACCCACATGTATTGACTTCATGCTCAAAGGCCACAGCAGCTGGTGGCAGTAGCTGATGCGACAGCTCTTGTGATATGAAGACCACAGATTCAGCCCAGCAGCACCACTTAGACAGCATGAGACTCAGAATCCTCCCCACTGCAGCCCCAAGCTGGGCACCCTGGGAGCTCAGGAGGACCCAGTGCAGGGCAGCGTCCCTGGGGGGAATTGCCAGCATGTGGGGTCCAGGGTCCTCTCTGAGGGCTGTGAGCCATGGACTATCAACCTGAAGGAAAAGGGAAGAAAGTGAATGGGCTTGTCCTGTTCACTGGTGAGGTGCCTCTGGTGTTCCCCTGAAGCCATGGAGGTGACTGTGAGGAGGCGGCACAGTCCTCCAGGCTGTTGTGATTTGGGTATCACTGTTCATGGGACTGAGATTTTGCTTGCAGTTTGGGAAGCGCAGGCACTTGGGTGGCAGAGGTGCATGACTGGTCTCATTGTGACCACAGCTCTCTACCTGTCAGGCTTAGAGTGAGGACACGGGTCGTCTCATGCCATCCTTGTGGCAGTTCCCACGAGGTAGTACTATGATTTCTTCCAGTTTACAGAAGCTGAGATTTCACTTGGCCAAGATTCCCCAGAAACAGGAGTGGTGCCAGGAATGACTTGGCCACCTGACCCCTTGGTGAGGGTCCCCTCCTCTGTATGCAGCTCAGGAAACACTGCTCCTGGAAAACGTCTAGTGTCACACACAGGGCGGGGTCTGGGTGCAGCAGTCTTTATTCTGAGAGTCTTTCTTCCATTTTGAAGTAACCTTTTTTTAAATCACGGCTTTATTTTGATATAGTTCACACACCATACATTTCACTCATTTAAAGTGTACAATTCAATAATTCAATTTTTTTGTTTGTGTTTTGTTTTGTTTTTTTTAGACAGAGTCTCGGTCTGTCATCCAGGCTGGAATGCAGTGGTACGATCTTGGCTCACTGCAGCCTCCACTTCCCGGGCAAAAGTGATTCTCCTGCCTCAGCCTCCCGAGTAGCTGAGATTACAGGAACCCGCCACCACACTTGGCTAATTTTTTTGTATTTTAAGTAGAGATGGGGTTTCACCATGCTGCCCAGGGTGGTCTTGAACTCCTGGCCTCAAGTGATCCACCCGCCTCAGCCTTCCAAAGTGCTGAGATTATAGGCGTGAGCCACAGCGCCCAGCCTGTGTTTTGTATCTTTAGAGAGTTGTGCAACCATCACCATGATCAATTTGAGGCTGTTTTCCTAACCTGGGAAGAAATCCTGTCCCTATCAGCAGTCACTCCCTATTTCACCCGCCCCACTCCAGCCCTGACAGCCACCGACGTGCTTTCTGGGTTTTCAGACCTGCCTGTTCATGACCTTTCATATGAAAGGATTCGTAATTGTATGTAGCCTTTTGTGTCTGGCTTCTTTCATTTAGCATGATCCCTTCCCTTCCCTTCCCTTCCCTTCCCTTCCCTTCCCTTCC
>NW_016897103.1:0-229 GCF_001698545.2 Rhinopithecus bieti | reverse complement strand
ATGGGGGGTTTTGCTTGCCCCCCCAGGCAAGGGGCGGGGGGAACATTTTGGCTCACTGCAACCTCTGCCTCCCTGGTTCAAGCGATTCTCCTGCCTCAGCCTCCCGAGTAGCTGGGATTACAGGCACCTGCCACTGCGCCTGGTTAATTTTGTATTTTAGTAGAGACAGGATTTCACCATCTTGGCCTGGTTGGCCTCGAACTCCTGACATCATGATCTACCCACCTCG
>NW_016897102.1:0-232 GCF_001698545.2 Rhinopithecus bieti | reverse complement strand
CCTCTCCCTCTTTTTTTTTTTTTTTTTTTTTTTTTGAGATGGAGTCTCGTCTTGTTGCCCAGGCTGGAGAGCAGTGGTATGATCTTGACTCACTGCAGCCTTTGCCTCCCGGGTTCAAGAGGTTCTTCTGTCTCAGCCTCCCGGGTAGCTGGGATTACAGGTGTGTGCCACCACTTCCAGCTAATTTTGTTTTTTAGTAGAGACAGGGTTTCACCATGTTGGCCAGGCTGGT
>NW_016897101.1:0-289 GCF_001698545.2 Rhinopithecus bieti | reverse complement strand
CCAAAAGAGAAAAAACCCAGAAATGTCATTTTCTTATTTAATCCTCCCAAACGAGCGCGGTTTTTTCTAAGAATGTAAAGGGTAACTGATTAGATTCTTTCTTTGCATTGTTCCTCCTTTTCAAATATTGACAGTATTCTGTCCACATCATCTCTCGTCTCTCGTCTCTCGTCATCTCGTTACAAAGGGGTGTCTTCGAGGTTAGTGGTGTGTCTCTGTTGCACCTTGGAGGACAGCCGGCATTAAACCTCTTACCACCATTGTGCGCCTTGTAGTCCCAATTAAAATT
>NW_016897100.1:0-289 GCF_001698545.2 Rhinopithecus bieti | reverse complement strand
TTTTGGTTTATTTATTTATTTATTTATTTATTTATTTTTTGAGATGGAGTCTCGCTCTGTCGCCCAGGCTGGAGTGCAGTGGCCGGATCTCAGCTCACTGCAACATCCGCCTCCTAGGTTTACGCCATTCTCCTGCCTCAGCCTCCCGAGTAGCTGGGACTACAGGCGCCCGCCACCTCACCTGGCTAGTTTTTTGTATTTTTTAGTAGAGACGGGGTTTCACCGTGTTAGCCAGGATGGTCTTGATCTGCTGACCTCGTGATCCGCCCGTCTCGGCCTCCCAAAGTGC
>NW_016897099.1:0-1280 GCF_001698545.2 Rhinopithecus bieti | reverse complement strand
AAGAATCAATATCGTGAAAATTGCCACACTGCCCAAAGTAATTTATAGATTCAATGCTATTCAAATCAAGCTACCGCTGACTTTCCTCACAGAATTGGCAAAAGGTACTTTAAATTTCATATGGAACCAAAAAAGAGCCCACATAACTAAGACAATCCTAAGCAACAAGAACAAAGCTGGAGGCATCATGCTACCTGAATTCAAACTATACTACAAGGCTACAGTAAAACAGCATGGTACTGGTACCAAAACAGATATATATACCAATGGAACAGAACAAAGGCCTCAGAAATATCACCACACATCTACAACCATCAGATCTTTGACAAACCTGACAAAACAAGCAATGGGAAAAGGATTCTCTCTTTCATAAATGGTGTTGGGAAAACTGGCTAACCATGTGCAGAAAACTGAAACTGGATCCCTTCCTTACCTTATACAAAATTAACCCAAAATATATTAAAGACTTAAATGTAAGACCTAAAACTGTAAAACTCTAGAAGAAAACCGAGGCAATACCATTCAGGACATAGGCATGGGCAAAGACTTCATGACTAAAATATCAAAAGCAATGGCAACGAAAGTCAAAATAGACAAATGGGATCTAGTTAAACCAAACAGCTTCTGCACAGCAAAAGAAACTATCATCAGAGTGAACAGGCAACCTAAAGAAAGGGAGAAAATGTTTGCAATCTACCCTTCTGACAAAAGGCTAATGTCCACAATCTAAAAGAATTTAAACAAATTTACAAGAAAAAAAAAAAAACATCACAAAGTGGGCAAAGGATATGAACAGACACTTCTCCAAAGAAGGCATTTATGCCACCAACAAACATGTAAAATGCTCATCATCACTGGTCATTAGAGTAATGCAAATCAAAACCACAATGAGATACCACATCATGTCAGTTAGAATGGTGATCACTAAAGAGTCAAGAAACAACAGATGCTGGAGAGGATGTGGAGAAATAGGAATGCTTTCACACTGTTGGTGAGAGTGTAAATTAGTTCAACCATTGTGGAGGACAGTGTGGCAATTCCTGAAGGACTTAGAACTACAAATACCATTTGACCCAGCAATCCCATTACTGGGTATATATCCAAAGGATTATAAATCATTCTACTATAAAGACACATGCACACATATATTTATTGTGGCACTGTTCACAATAGCAAAGACTTGGAATCAACTCAAATGCCCATCAATGATAGACTGGATAAAGAAAATGTGGCACATATACACCATGGAATACTATGACGCCATATAAAAGGATGAGTTC
>NW_016897098.1:0-1412 GCF_001698545.2 Rhinopithecus bieti | reverse complement strand
ATGAGGGGAGGCCTGGGTCTTGGGGTCACAGGTGCTGTCCTGGTACCTGGGTCCACAGGGGTGGTCCTGGAGCCTAGCTCTGTGTGTAGAAGCCCAGCAGTGAGGTCTACTGGGATATACCTAGCCCCTGGGTCTGCTGGAACAGGCCTGGCCCATGAATATGCTGGAGCATGAAGCTGTAGGGACTGGCATGGAAAATGAAGCTGTAGGGACTGGCTTGGCATTGGGCAGGCTCTTGGAACCTGTGTCTTTGAGTGTTAGCCTGGTAACTGATGCCAGGGTTGCCAACCTGGCAAAGGGGCAGGTCGAAAGCCTGGGACTTTGTGGGCTGACCTGGGGCCTGGGGCCATAGGAGTTTGCCTGGAATCTGAGTCCATGGGTACCAGTACAATGACTAGAGCTGTGAGGGGCTCATGTCTTTTGGAAATAAAGGATACATTCAAGCTAGGGTGAGCATTGTATATAAATACTGTCTGTGTAGCCCTCCCCAAGCCAAACTCTGACACTCACTGAGTCTTTCTTTGAATATCTATAGATTAAAGCCTTTGGCCTTGACCTGCTTGTGCAGCCCACATCCCTTCATTCTAGCTCCTCACTAATGGTCTGGTCTGGGTCTATAGGAGAGACTCTTAGCCCATGAAACAGATAGTTACTGCTGCATGCACTTGACTCAGGGAGCTTAAATTGTGAAATATTTTATATCAACTACCCAGACATATTTTCCTTTTCTTCATTTACATTTTCTTCTCTAGACCCTGAAGCCCTTCAAGGCAGACATAATTTATATTTTGTCTTCTTTGTATTTCTAGTGCCTTGCAAAGGGCCTGACACAGAGTAGGTGCTCAATCAATATTGAATTGAAATTCTTCTTAAACAGTGACCAAATTAAGACATAGAGAGATGAATTTGCCAGAAATCAGCTGATTATTTGGAGAGATAAAAAAGAGTAGAGTGAGGCTTTCTGACTTTTAAGTCCAATTCATTACCCACTGTGCATCACTGTCTGAATTGTACTGTGGAAAGCAGGTTCTAAAACAAAGTTGGCTATACATCAGCACAAACTTCCATGTAGGAGAATGTAAGGCAGAAAGAACTCAGGCGATTCAGAAGCAATGCTCAAGCCAAATGTAAATGTACTGAATCCAAATCACTCTTGTAGTTAAGATTTGACATTCATAAAGAAACCTGCTATATACGTCAATTTATATTTATGTAATGTTCAAAATTTTAGAGGGGACTGACTCATTTAGTAAGCCAAGTGAATAAAAAATTAGAGGTGTCTTAAGCACATTTATTTTATAACTACATCGAGGAGAAGAAAAGGGAGATGGGTAAAAGAGAGTAGCAATAAAAGCAATAAAGAAAATATTTATATTATTATGTTTATATTATTATAATAAATAAATAAATAA
>NW_016897097.1:0-476 GCF_001698545.2 Rhinopithecus bieti | reverse complement strand
GCCTCGGCCTCCCAAAGTGCTGGGATTACAGACATGAACCACCGCGCCTGGCACAGATGGGTTTTATTTAATCCTATATATTGTGAGTTACTTTCCAATCTGACTCAGGCACAACATTATGTGACAGAGAAGAAAGACAAAATATTTTACCCCAAAACATGTTTCTTTGCCGTATCTTGAAAAGGCCATGCAAAGTTGTCCTTCGTGGGGAAAGTTTGCATCTGTAAAGAATCTTTATTAATAAAGCTGGATCTTTTCTTCTAGGCCTCCCAGTCCTAAACAGATGAACTAGTTGCACCTTTTAAAGACGTGAATGGGAAACATTTGTCATCTATTGTCTCTAAGGGCAGCCACTATGAGACTTCAAAAGAACCTTGGTCTCCACAGTCTTTTATCTTAACCTGAACATTTCCTTTCTGTGGATGCCAGGTCTCTAGACAAACTCACCCAATCGTCAACCAGAAAATGTTTAAATT
>NW_016897096.1:0-2355 GCF_001698545.2 Rhinopithecus bieti | reverse complement strand
TTTTTAATTTGTTGAGATGGAGTCTTAGTCTGTCACCCAGGTTGGAGTGCAGTGGCGCAATCTCGACTCACTGCCACCTCCGCCTCCTGGGTTCAAGTGATTCTCCTGCCTCAGCCTCCTGAGTAGCTGGGACTACAGGCACATGCCACCACGCCTGGCTAATTTTTTGTATTTTAGTAGAGACGGGGTTTCACCGTGTTAGTCAGGATGATCTCGATCTTCTGACCTCATGATCCACCCGCCTCGGCCTCCCAAAGTGCTGGGATTACAGGTATGAGCCACCGCGCCCGGCCTCAGTTTTCTACATATGGCTAGCCAGTTTTCCCAGCACCTTTTATTAAATAGGGAATCCTTTCACCATTGCTTAATTTGTCAGGTTTGTCAAAGATCAGATGATTGTAGATGTGTGGTGTTATTTCTGAGGCCTCTGTTCTGTTCCATTGGTGTATATATTTGTTTTGGTGCCAGTACCATGCTGTTTGGTTACTGTAGACTTGTAGTATAGTTTGAAGTCAGGTAGCGTGATGCCTCCAGCTTTGTTTTTTCTTTTTTGCTTAGAATTGTCTTGGCTATATGGGCTCTTTTTTGGTTTAATATGAAATTTAAAATAGTTTTTTCTAATTCTGCAAAGAAAGTCACTGGTAGCTTGATGGGAATAGCATTGAATCTATAAATTACTTTGGGCAGTATGGCCATTTTCATAATATTGATTCTTCCTGTCCATCAGCATGGAATGTTATTCCGTTTGTGTCCTCTCTTATTTCCTTGAGTAGTGGTTTGTAGTTCTCCTTGAAGAGGTCCTTCACGTCCCTTGTAACTTGTATTCCTAGGTATTTTATTTTCTTTCTAGCAGTTGTGAATGGGAGTTCACTCATGATTTGGCTCTCTGCCTGTTACTGGTGTATAGGAATGCTTGTGAGTTTTGCACATAGATTTTGTATCCTGAGACTTTACTGAAGTTGCTTACCATCTTAAGGAGTTTCGGGGCTGAGATGATGGGGTTTTCTAAATATATAATCATGTCATCTGCAAAAGAGACTATTTGACTTCCTCTCTTACTATTTGAATACCCTTTATTTCTCTCTCTTGCCTGATTGCCCTGGCCAGAACTTCCAATACTATGTTGAATAGTAGTGGTGAGAGAGGGCATCCTTATCTCGTGCTGGTTTTCAAAAGGAATGCTTCCAGCTTTTGCCCATGCATATGATGTTGGCTGTGGGTTTGTCATAAAGAGCTCTTATTATTTTGAGATATGTTCCATCAATAGTTTATTGAGAGTTTTAACATGAAGAGGTGTTGAATTTTATTGAAGGCCTTTTCCCATCTATTGAGATAATCATGTAGTTTTGTCATTGGTTCTGTTTATGTTATGGATTATGTTTATTGATTTGCATGTGTTGAACCAACTTTATATCCCATAGATGAAGTTGACTTAGTCATGGTGGATAAGCTTTTGATGTGCTGCTGGATTTTGTTTGCCAGTATTGTATAGAGGATTTTCACATCGATGTTCATCAGGGATATTGGGCTGAATTTTCCCTTTTTTGTTGTGTCTCTGCCAGGTTTTGGTATCAGGATAATGCTGGCCTCATAAAATAAGTTAGAAAGAAGTCCCTCCATTTCTATTGTTTAGAATAATTTCAGAAGGAATGGTTCCAGCTCCTCTTTGTACCTCTGGTCGAATTTAGTTGTGGTCCTGGGCTTTTTTTGGTTGGTAGGGTATTAATTACTGCCTCAATTTCAGAGCTCGTGATTGGTCTATTCAGGGATTTGACTTCTTCCTGGTTTAGTCTTTGGGGTGTGTATGTGTCAAGGAATTTATCCATTTCTTCTAGATTTTCTAGTTTATTTGTGTAGAGGTGTTTATAACATTCTCTGATGGTAGTTTGTATTTCTGTGGGATGAGTGGTGATATCCCCGTTATCATTTTTTACTGTCTCTATTTGATTCTTCTCTCTTTTCTTCTTTATTAGTCTAGCTAGCGGTCTATTTTGTTAACCAGCTCCTGGATTTAATGATTTTTTGAATGGTGTTTCATGTCTCTATCTTTTCCATTTCTGTTCTGATCTTAGTTATTTCTTGTCTTCTGCTAGTTTTGAATTTGTTTACTCTTGCCTTTCTAGTTCTTTTAATTTTGATTTAGTCCATTGATTTTAGCTTTCTGTTGTGGGCATTTAGGGCTATAAATTTCCCTCTTAACACTGCTTTAGCTATATCTCAGAGATTCTGGTACATTGTCTCTTTGTTCTTGTTAATTTCAAAGAACTTCTTTATTTCTGCCTTAATTTCATTATTTACCCAGTAGTCTTTCAGGAGCAGATTGTTCAATTTCCATGTAGTTGTGTGGTTTTGAGT
>NW_016897095.1:0-3933 GCF_001698545.2 Rhinopithecus bieti | reverse complement strand
CAACCAAACAAGTAATTACACTGAACCCCTTGGACACTCTCTAATTGGATGTCCTGGGTCCTCTCAATTCTTAGTCCTTTAATACCTGCTTTTCTTCTCTTATTTGGACCTTGTGTCTTTCGTTTAGTCTCTCAATTCATAAAACTGCATCCAGGGCATCGCCAATAATTCTATAAGACAAATGCTCCTTCTAACAACCCCACAATATCACCCCTTACCCCAAAATCTTTCTTCAGTTGAATCTCTCCCACTGTACGTTCCCATACCACCTCTAATCCCACTCAAAGCAGCCCTGAGAAACATCACCCATTAGCTCTCCATACTACCCCAAAATTTTCACCACTCCAACACTTCACCACTGCTTTGTTTTGCTTTCCTTATTAATAGAAGACAGGAATGTCAGGCCTCCGAGCCCAAGCTAAGCCATCATATCCCCTGTGACCCGCACATATATATCCAGATGACCTGAAGCAATTGAAGATCCACAAAAGAAGTGAAAATAGCCTTAACTGATGACATTCCACCATTGTGATTTGTTTCTGCCCCACCCTAACTGATTGATGTAATCTCCCCACCCTTAAGAAGGTTCTTGCTACTTCTCACCACCCTTGAGAGTGTACTTTGTGAGATCCACCTCCCACCCACAAAACATTGCTTCTAACTCCACCACCTATCCAAAACCTATAAGAACTAATAATCCCACCACCCTTTGCTGACTGTCTTTTGGGACTCAGCCTGCCTGCCCCAGGTGATTAAAAGCTTTATTGCTCACACAAAACCTGTTTGGTGGTCTCCTCATACAGACATGCATGACAAATGAATCTTCTTGTTGTAATTCTTTACATACTAAGGGTGATGATACTACATTATATATATTAAAATACTGCTTTTCAATTTTATTTACATTTTAATTTTGCTGATTATAGTTTTAGCATAATACTTAAGAGCACAGACTCTATATTTTAACTGCCTGGGCGCAAATTTGGTATCCAGTTCTTTTGGCTGGATGACCTTGGGTGAGTTACAGAATAACTCTCTGCCTCAGTTCACTCACCTGTAAAATTGAGATAATAATATATATCTCATATGGTTCTGAGGGTTAAACAGGATGTACTTGAAAAGTGTTTAGCACAATCTCTGAAGATCCTAAGTACTCAAAATCATCCACAGGGTGAAAATGGTACAAAACATCACCTCCTGACCTACTTGGGCTTACACTGGGGTTGAGAGTTGCTGTTGGGTGGGAAGATGGGTGTGTATTCCCAGACATCTCTGAAAGTTGTGCCCTTATCCTCCTTAGCTTTAAGGCAGTATTGATGCAAACTAAGTTCCTGATGAGGCACAAAAGTCCACATTGGAGAAGAGGTAAAATGGCTAGTATGTTTGTTGGCCACATAAATGTCTTCTTTTGAGAACTGTCTGTTCATATCCTTTGCCTACTTTTGATGGCTTTTTTGTCTTGTAAATTTAAGTTCCTTATAGATTCTGGATATTAGCCCTTTGTCAGATGGATAGATTGCAAACATTTTCTCCCATTCTGTAGGTTGCCTGTTCACTCTGATGATAGTTTCTTTTGCTGTGCAGAAGCTCTTTCATTTAATTAGATCCCATTTGTCAAGGTTGGCTTTTGTTGCCATTGCTTTTGGTGTTTTGGTCATGAAGTCTTTGCCCATACCTATGTCCTGAATGGTATTGCCTAGGTTTTCTTCTAGGGTTTTTTATGGTTTTAGGTTTTACATTTAAGTCTTTAATCTGGTCCAGTTTCAGTTTTCTGCATATAGCTAGTCAGTTTTCTCAATACCATTTATTAAATAGGGAATCCTTTCCCCATTGCTTGTTCTTCTCAGGTTTGTTGAAGATAATATGGTTGTAGATGTGTGATATTATTTCTGAGACCTCTGTTATATTCCACTGGTCTGTATATCTGTTTTGGTACCAGTACTATGTTGTTTTGGTTACTGTATCCCTGCAGTATGCTGTTCACAATAGCAAAGACTTGGAACCAACCCAAATGCCCATCAATGATAGGATAAAGAAAATGTGACACATATGCCATGGAATACTATGGAGCCATAAAAAATGAGTTCTTGTCCTTTGCAGGGGCATGGATGAAGCTGGAAACTGTCATTCTCAGCAAACTAACACAAGAACAGAAAACCAAATACCACATGTTCTCACTCATAAGTGCTAGTTGAACAATGAGAACACACGGACACAGGGAGGGGAACATCACACTCGGGCCTGTTGGGAGATGGGGAGCTAGGGGAGGGAGGGATAGCATTAGGAGAAATACCTAATGTAGATGACGGGTTGATGGGTGTAGCAAACCACCATGGCACATATATACCTATGTAACAAACCTGCACGTTCTGCACATGTATCCCAGAACTTAAAGTATAATTTTAAAAGCTAGTATGGCAAGGATGAATCAACAAGTCCTTTGACTTCAATGTGCTACCAATTGTTGAAAGTTAATCATTTTGCATGTTTTATGATGAAGGATGTTGGCACTGAGTGGTGATGCAGTCAGCCAAAATTTGGAAATTATTGTGACAGTAAAAAAAGAAAGGTTGATTAGAAATAATACAACAAATATTCTAAATAGTAGGCCTGGTCAATCCATCACTGAGGCAGAGATATCAAGTCCAAAGCAGGTCAATTCTGTAAATCATGGAATTAGCACTACTCCTACTGTTGCTCAGAGTGACACTTGGATTTCAGAAGCATTTTAAAGTTCCTAAAGATCATAATGATCTATCAGTAGAAATGCTTTTAAAAGTCATAAGGTCTAAATTGCCTTAGGGTTAGTGACGAGATCACAAAAAATGGTCAAAATGGCTGAAAGGTTAGGGATAAAAGGCTAATTTACTTCTATGAATGTCTATTGGTATTGGAAATTTGATTTAATAACTGGTTTCTTATATTTGGATAGTAACTATATCTGAAAAGCTCAGGGTCATGGTAATGCTGGTTTAGACTCCTATTCAAGAAAACAGGTAAGTTCTTGTTTAGATGAGATGTAAGAATGCAGAATTTATATAATTTAGAGTCATATAATGAATGCATTTATGTTACTAGCAAGAAAACCCACAGTGTTTTTTTCAAACTTAGATTATTTATGTTTAGCAGGTATATTATGACCCTAACAACAGAAATAAACTAGTCTAATGACTATTTTTCCCCACAAAATTATTTATTAGTACATTTTGACTAATAAAACATGTTTATTTTCTACAATAAGATATAGCCCATAAGAAGCATTAGTTTTTTAGCTGGTTGGGAGTTTGATGTTATTTTGTACAAAACCCTAACAAACTAATATTAAAGTTTTAGTAAGAAGGAATTAATACACTTAAAAGTATTATTGTAAATCATATAAAACATGAGTTTTTTACTTAAAACATGGGCAAAGAATATAAACAAATAAGTTATAAGGAAGCAATATAAGTGAGTGTAGTCGTATGAAAAAATAAACTGTGTAATTAATAAAACAAATTTAATTTTAGAAAGTTGAAAATACATACTTTTAATAAGATCATGATGAAAATCATGTAAATGATGGAATGTAAAGCATTTAAAGAGAACAACTTGGTAATTTATGTTAAAAATCTTAAAATATATTACTTTTTAAATTTAGTCATTTTCTTTCTGGGTAACTACACTAGTGTCTTAGTTTGGGTCCACCCAGAAGTAGTCTCTGAGATAAACAAGTCATTTGTTTGGGAGGTGCCATCAGGAGAAAAATGGGGAAGTGACATAGGAGAAGGTGGTCAATAAATGATGTGTTAGCCACAGTGGGCTGCTGGAGCTGGATCCAGTGGGCACTTCTTGGAAACAACGAATATGCACCTCAGAATTATCCATCTGAGGGGAAAAAAGAATTTTGGGTATTTCTACACTAACTCGTATATACCCAAAGGATTATAAATTATT
>NW_016897094.1:0-599 GCF_001698545.2 Rhinopithecus bieti | reverse complement strand
TGGGATAGCAATGCAGTAGATGGTTACTTCCTCTCATCTTATTATTTATCTGTATTTGCAGTAACCATAAGGGAGCTCTATAATGTAGTGGTTAAGAGAACAGTTTCCGGAGCCTACCTAATAGGCAGATACCACTGCTTCTGAAATCATCCCATCCAGAACAAAGCTTTTTTTCTTCTTTGAGCCTTTTCCAAATCACTCAGGATAAACCCCAATTCTACCAGTTCTTTCCAATATTCTCTTACTGATGTGATCCACAGATCCCCATGACGTGAGTTGCCCCTCACTGGAACATGTCAATGAATCAACTCTCCAACTGCAAGTTTCCTGGTGCTGTGAAGCTGGAGAGCATTAACGCTAGTGTTATCCCTATCTCATAGATTAAGGAAGACTGAGTAAGGTGCAAAACTACTGTTTGATTCTATATTTAAACCCAGTTTGTCTCTATTGCTGTCGTTATTTTGTTTTGTTTGTTTTATTATGTAGGCTCCGGAAACTGCTCTCTTAACCGCTACGGTATACAGCTCCCTTATGGTTACTGCAAATACAGATAAATAATAAGATGAGAGGAAGTAACCATCTACTGCATTGCTATCCCG
>NW_016897093.1:0-359 GCF_001698545.2 Rhinopithecus bieti | reverse complement strand
ATGGCAGGAAACTCCCAGAAAATTAACGTGGCTTCTTATTTATTTATCTGTTTAGAGATAGGGTCCCACTCTGTTATCCAGGCTGGAATGCAGTGGCACAATCATAGCTTACTGCAGGCTTAAACTCCTGGGCTCAAGTGATCCTCCCACCTCGGCCTCTAGAGTAGCTGGGACTACAAGCACACGCCAGCACGCCTGGCTAATTTAAAAAAAAATTTTTTTTATAGAGACAGGGTCTTGCTTCATTGCCCAGGCTGATCTTGAACTCTTGGGCTCAAGCTGTCCTCCCACCTCATCCTCTCGAAGTGTTGGGATTACAGGTATGAGCCACTGCACCCTTCCAACTATGGCTTCTGACT
>NW_016897092.1:0-477 GCF_001698545.2 Rhinopithecus bieti | reverse complement strand
GGCTCACTGCAAGCTCCGCCTCCCGGGTTCATGCCATTCTCCTGCCTCAGCCTCCCGAGGAGCTGGGGCTACAGGTGCCTGCCACCACGCCCGGCTAATTTTTTTGTATTTATAGTAGAGACGGGTTTTCACCGTGTTAGCTAGGAGGGTCTCGATCTCCTGACCTCGTGATCTGCCGGCCTTGGCCTCCTGAAGTGCTGGGATTACAGGCATGAGCCACCGCGCCCAGCCAACAATTCTTAATTAATGAAAATATGCCTATCTGTAAGGGGACCTGGACAATTACTCATCATGAGCCCTTCTTTTTTAAGTCTTTCACAGATCATAGCAGTAAACAAAGCTTTAAGACAAATTAGATAAAGAAACATGCCCATCCGCTCTGAAAGCTTGGTTAAACCAATTCTGAAAACTAAATTGTAACTTTAGACCAGTTTGCCATCCAAAGATTTCTCTTTCTAGTTTCAATTTTCCTCTAAA
>NW_016897091.1:0-4225 GCF_001698545.2 Rhinopithecus bieti | reverse complement strand
TAAATGCATACATGTATGAAATAATGTATTCCAATATCCATCATACCGAGGAATTCCCCTTGTTTCTGGTTGAAACTTTGTTGACAGAGAACTAAATATTTTGTTTATCAACATTTTTTGGTGATTCATATACCAAACTAAAACTTTCTTCTTTCTAATTTCCATCAATTTATGTGATATTTTCTTTCTCTTATATAAAGTCTACTTCCTTTCCACAGATTTAAAAGATTTAATGAAATTTAAGATCACATTTTAAATGTTCTCGTTTAAAACATTTATAGATTTATTGTTTGCTTTTGGTTTTCTTTCTCTCATATTACAAAACACTATCTAGGTCACTCTGTCTGGAAAACCCCACGTAGACAATTTCTTTAAAATATAAAGTCAATATAGGAGCCAGGCGAGGTAGCTCATGCCTGTAATCCCAGTGCATTTGGAGGCCAAGGCAGGAGAATCAGATGAACCCAAGAGTTCAAAGATAAAGTGTTGTACTTCAGCCTTGGTTGAAGAGAGCAAGACCTCTCTCTACATAAATATGGAAAGAAACAATGTAGATGAATAGTATAGTTGAATTAGGATCCTGTGTTTTCCTAGAACCTAAAGAGATGTCCTGAAATCACTGATTGCATATCAGGGTGGATCTTTCAATCTCAGAGCTCCCCATTACTCCAAAATTTGGCCCCATAGGCAATATATCATTGAAATAATTATTTGATTGAAAATGTTAGCTTGTCAAATAGAGCATTTTGTTATAGAATTAAAATAAATATGGAAATATGTCTGAATAAAGTGATACTTTTGTATTTTAGTATTAGTCTTATTGATAAATAAATATTGTATATAAATTTACTATGTAGAGCATAATAGTTTGAAATATGTATAGATTGTGAAATGACTAGATTGAGAAAATTAACATATGCATTACCTCATATACTTATTACCTTTTGTGGTGACAGCACTTAAAACCTACTCTTTGAGTCATTTTCAAAATACATTGTTATTAACCATAATTGCCATGTTATATGATATAGCTCTTGAATTTATTCCTCCTGTATATCTGAAATTTTGCATCCTTTGGTAAACATCTCCTTAATATCATTCCCCAGCCCCACCCCTATCCCCTGGTAGCCACCATTCCACACTCTGCTTCTGTAAATTTGATGATTTTAGACTATGACTGAAATCATCTCCAGTATTTGTGTTTCTGTGACTGGCTTATTATACTTAATGTCCACCAGGCTCATCCATGTTGTTGCAAATGACAGGATTTTCTTCTTTGTTAAGACTGAATAGTATTTCATTATGTATAAATACCACATTTGCTTTATTTACTCATTCTTTTGTGGTCACTTATATTGACTTTCTGTCTTGGCTGTTGTGAATGCTGCTGCAAAGAACTTGGGAGTCCAGAGATCTCCTCAACATACTGATTTCATTTCCTTTGCATATATATTCACTAGATGGATTGCTATATCATATGATAGTTATATTTTAATTTTCTGAGGAACCACCAGAGTGTTTACATTCCTGCCAACACGGTGCAAGAATTCCCTTTTCTGTACAACCTCTCCAACACTTGTTATTCCTCGTCTTTTTTAACACTAGCCATTTTAACATGTGTGAGGTCATATTTCATTGTGGTTTTGATTTACATTTTCCTGATGACTAGTGATGTTGAGTGTGTTTTATGCAACTGCTAGCCCTTTGTATGTGTTCTTTTGGCATCCAAGTCCTTGGCCTATTTTTTAATTGGGTTATTTGTTTTCTTGTTATTGAATTGTTTGAGTCCCTTATAGATTTTGGCTGTGAATCCCTTATCCCATGTATGGCTTGCATATATTTTTTTCCCATTCATTAAGATGTTTCTTCACTCTGTTGTTTCCTTTGCAGTGCAGAATATCTTTAGTTTGATATAACCCCATTTGTCTATATTTGCTTTTGTTGCCCGTGTTTCTGGGGTCATATCCAAAACTCATTGCCCAGATCAATGACATGGAGATATTTTCATGTTTTATTTTAGTAGTTTATAATTTCAGATCTTCTATTTAAGTCTCATTTTGAGTTAATTTTGTTGTATGGTATAAAGTAAGAATCTAATTTCATTGTTCTATATGTGGATATCCAGTTTTCCCAATGCTATTTATTGAAGAGAATGTCCTTTCCCCATTGCATGTTCTTGGCATCTTTGTCAAATATCAATCAACAGACATTGGAGCCTTTCATAAGGTGGAGGCTGGGAGGTGGAAGAGAATCAGAAAAAATAACTAACAGGTACTAGGCTTAATATCCAGGTGGTGAAATAATCTACACAACAAACTCCCATTACACAAGTTTACCTATATCACAGATCTGCACATGTACCCCTGAGCTTAAAAGTTCAATTTTAAAAAATAAATAAAATTCTACATGAGTAATATTTTGTTTATCCAGAGGAATTCAATCAACCCAAAGTAATTCCAGCATCAATGAAAACAAGATACAAATTTAGGATTGACTTTAGAAGGCTGATGTTACTAGAGAAAGAGCCTTAGGCCTTGATGAATGCTCACGGTTACATGAGTGACTTCCTTTTAGTGGTGGCGTTTATTTCTCCAAGGTTCTAACTGCCAAATTGTCATAGCAGTGCAGGGGCTGCAGTGATGACCCAGGGAATTGCCTTGTATTTCCTTGGATAGCTATTATGCCCCATATAAACCATTGCTTCTTTCATAAAACTTGGTTCCAGTTTTGGGTCTTCCATTTGGTTTACATGTGACCCCAGATGATTCACTTTACCTTGAGCTTTGTTTCCTCATCTATGAAATGGGATTATAAAATGCTTACATTGCAGCTGTCACCAAGATATGAGAAACTATTCCTTTATTACTTTACTTTTATTCTGAAGTTTTATGATACACATTTCATTTCAAAATTATTTGAATGTAATGTTACAAGATTATTAAAGGGAAAGTATTTTATTGGACATAAGAAAGATAATGTAAAAAATAAACATATGGGCTCTCTTTATAAGACCATGAACTTAATGAATCTCAGAAAATAGTAACTTTTATAAATAAATATTTTCTCTAAAAAATAACTGACTAAATGCATGGCTTTAGTCTGGGTTCTCTGTTCTGTGCCATTTGTCTATGCATCTATTTTAGTCCAGCATCATTCTGTTTAATATGATATTTTGTAATCTAGAATTTTGTTTGTGTATGTGTGATTCTCAGAACTTATTTTAAAGTTGACCTTAAAACACAACAAGAGATATTTTCTATTTTTTTATTTTTTACTTTTTTGTCATGATGACTCAAGTGCATGCAAAATAGGTAAATCTATTCAATTATCCTATTTTAAAGTTGAATTTTCCTAAAAGTTTAACAGTTTAGTCCAATATTAACTTATTTTCCATTACCACAAATATAATTTTCTTATTTTACTTTCTGTGGGCTTTATTTACTCTTATTATATATCCACATTTTCATTTAAACACCTGTATTTGTAATATGAACAAGTTATAGTCATAAAAGATAGACTTTAGATTCAAATAGAGAAATTTCAAAATATACAACAAATCCATAATAAAAGCCTTATTCAATTTCATTTACATCATACTTACAATACTTGCACATTTGATTTTACTACCTGAATTACTTCCAAAGTATAAATATATCTAGGTAATTTCAAAACATGAAGTATTCTTTCATTAATCTTTGGTAAAACACTGAGTCAGGCAGTCTAAAACAGAACTCTGAATTCTGTAACAATTGTACTGTGTGTTTGTGTTCTTTCTCTGAATTTATCTTCTAAGTTATTTTAGGGTTTTTTTGGCAAAATTTTCTGTCTCTTAACTCTTGTAACTGTGATATTTACCACACTCTTGAAGATTATTCAGTGCTTCATAGAACTCATCCGTTGGGAGCTATGTGTAAATAAGAGGCAGGCTAAATTTCTACAGAAATACTTGATACCTTGCCATCTATCTCGGTGACACGACATCTGAAATTAAGTTTTAAATACATGAAACAATCATCCAAGGCAAATAAGTCTTTTGAAACAAAATAGGTTACATTTGGGGAAAAAAATATTAATTCTACAACATAAGTTCCATGCACCATGACAGTTTGGCAGGAGATTAAAACAACTGAGTTCTCATATCTAAAACATTTTCTTTTAGAAGAAAGTGTGACTTGTTGTATTGCTTAACAGTACAGTTTTGTAAAATAAAATATGAAATCAAGAA
>NW_016897090.1:0-289 GCF_001698545.2 Rhinopithecus bieti | reverse complement strand
TGGTTGTAGATGTGTGGTGTTATTTCTGAAGTGTGTTCTGTTCCAGTGGTCTATATGTCTGTTTTGGTACCAGTAGCATGCTGCTTTGGTTACTTTAGCCTTGTAGTATAGTTTGAAGTCAGGTAGCGTAGTTCCTTTTGCTTAGGATTGTCTTGGCTATACAGGGACTTCTTTGATTCCACATGAAATTTAAAGTAGTTTTTTCTAAATTCTGTGAAGAATGTCAATAGTAGTTTGATGGGAATAGCATTGAATCTATAAATTACTTTGGGCAGTATGGCCATTTTCA
>NW_016897089.1:0-285 GCF_001698545.2 Rhinopithecus bieti | reverse complement strand
CTCTGTGTCATGTGAATTCTGCTGACACAGTTAAACTTCACTTTTATAGAGCAGTATCATAACACTGTTTTGTTTAGTCTGCAAAGGGATGTTCAGGAACCCTTTGAGGCTTATGGTGATAAAGGAAACGTCTTTAAATAGAAACTGGAGAGAAGCTGTCTGAGGAGATGCTTTGTGACGTGCGCATTCCACACAGAGAAATATACCTCTCTTCTCCTAGGGGATTCCAGAATCCATTTTGGAGAAAAGCTACCAAGAGATATTCCAGAGTATAGCGACAACTAT
>NW_016897088.1:0-288 GCF_001698545.2 Rhinopithecus bieti | reverse complement strand
AGCCCACCTGCTGCCGCCCCAGCTGCTGCATCTCCAGCTGCTGCCGCCCCAGCTGCTGCATCTCCAGCTGCTGCCGCCCCAGCTGCTGTGTGTCCAGCTGCTGCAGGCCCCAGTGCTGCCAGTCTGTGTGCTGCCAGCCCACCTGCTGCCGCCCCAGCTGCTGCATCTCCAGCTGCTGCCGTCCCTCTTGCTGTGAATCCAGCTGCTGCCGCCCCTGCTGCTGCCTGCGTCCAGTCTGTGGCCGAGTCTCCTGCCACACCACTTGCTATCGCCCAACCTGTGTCATCT
>NW_016897087.1:0-231 GCF_001698545.2 Rhinopithecus bieti | reverse complement strand
AAAAAACAAGGTACACAGGCAACAAATAGTATGATGAATGCAATGGTACTTCATATCTCAATACTAACATTGAATGTAAATGGCCTAAATGCTCCACTTAAAAGATTCGAAACTGCAGAATGGATAAAACTCACTAACCAGCTATCTACTGCCTTCAGGAGACTCACTTAACACATAAGGATTCACATAAATTTAAAGCAAAGGGGTGGAAAAGACATTAATGCAAATGGA
>NW_016897086.1:0-1633 GCF_001698545.2 Rhinopithecus bieti | reverse complement strand
GAGAATAAAATAGCTAGAAATACAATTTTCAAGGGATGTGATGGACCTATTCAAGCAGAACTACAAACCAGTGCTCAAGAAAATAAGAAAGGACACAAACAAATGGAAAACATCCCATGCTCATGGATAGGAAGAATCAGTATCATGAAAATGGCCATACTGCCCAAAGCAATTTATAGATTCAATGCTATCCCCATGAAGCTACCATTGATTTTCTTCACAGAATTACAAAAAACTACTTTAAATTTCATATGGAACCGAAAAGAGCCCATATAGCCAAGACAATCCTAAGCAAAAGAACAAAGTTGGAGGCATCATGTTACCTGACAGCAAACTATACTACAAGCCTACAGTAACCAACGCAGCATGGTACTGGTACCAAAACAGATATATAGAACAATAGAACAGAACAGAAGCCTCAGAAATAACACCACACATCTTCAACCATCTGATCTTTGACAAAACTGACAAAACAAGCAATGGGGAAAGGATTCCCTATTTAATAAATTGTGCTGGGAAAACTGGCTAGCCATATGCAGAAAATTGAAACTGGACTTTTCCTTACACCTTATACAAAATTAACTAAAGATGGATTAAAGAATTAAATGTAAGACATAAAACCATAAAACCCTAGGAGAAAACCTAGGCAATACCATTCAGGACATAGGTAGGGGCAAAGACTTCATGGCAAAACACCAAAAGCAATGGCAACAAAAGCCAACATTGACAAATGGGATCTAATTAAACTAAAGAGCAAAAGAAGCTATCATCAGAGCGATGATAGCACTTTCACAGCAAAAGAAGCTATCATCAGAGTGAGCAGGCAACCCACAGAATGGAAGAAAATGTTTGCAATCTATTTATTTGACAAAGGGCTAATATCCAGAATCTACAAAGAACTTAAACAAATTTACAAGGAAAATAACCCCATCAAAAGTGGGTGAAGGATACGAACAGACACTTCTCAAAATAAGACTTTTACGCAGCCAACAAACATATAAAAGAAGCTCATTATCACTGGTCATTAGAGAAATGTAAATCAAAACCACAATGAGATATCACCTCATGCCAGTTAGAATGGCAAACATTAAAAGTCAGGAAACAACAGATGCTGGAGAGGATATGGAGAATTAGTAATGCTTTTACACTGTTGGTGGGAGTGTAAATTAGTTCATCCATTGTGGAAAACAGTGTAGTGATTCTTCAAGGATGTAGAACCAGAAATACCATTTGACCCAGCAATGCCATTGCTGGGTTTATACCCAAAGGATTATAAATCATTTTATTATAAAGACACATGCACATGTATGTTTATTGCAGCACTGTTTATAATAGCAAAGACTTGGAACCAACCCAAATATCCATCAATGATAGACCAGATAATGTTGCACATATACACCATGGAATACTGTGCAGCCATAAAAAATGATGAGTTCATGTCCTTTGCAGGGACATGGATGAAGCTGGAAACCATCACACTGAACAAACTAACACAGGAGCAGAAAACCAAACACCACATGTTCTCACTCATAAGTGGGTGTTGAACAATGCAAACACATGGATATAGGGAGGGAAACATGACACACTGGGGTCTGTTGGGGTTGGGGACTAGGGTGGGGATAGCATTAGGAGA
>NW_016897085.1:0-1642 GCF_001698545.2 Rhinopithecus bieti | reverse complement strand
AAATGGAAGTAGAATATATGTGATCGGGCTCAAGTAGGTCCTGAAGGCACAAGTAAGTTACATGAGCAAGTGGGTCAAATGCCCATGGTCTCCACTACTGCCACCTGCCTTCTCTCCCCGTAACCTGTGCCAGTGGCCTCATGGGGAGTTTCCTATGATCAGTTGACAGGGAAAGAGAAGACTAGGGCCTGGTTCACAGATGGTTCTGCACAATATGCAGGCACCACCCAAAAGTAGAGGGTTGAAGCACTGCAGCCCCTTTCTAGGACAGCCCTGAAGGACAGTGGTGAAGGGAAATCTTCCCAGTGGGCAGAACTTGAAGCAGTGCACCTGGTTGTGCACTTTGCATGGAAGGAGAAATGGCCAGATGTGTGATTACTGATTCATAGGCTGTAGCCAATGGTTTGGCTGGATGGTCAGGGATTAGAAGAAGCATGATTGGAAAATTGGTGACAAAGAAATTTGGGGAAGAGGTATGTAGATGGACCTCTCTGAGTGGTCAAAACTGAAGATATTTGTATCCATGGGAGTGTGCACCAACAGGTTACCTCAGCAGAGGAGGGGTTTCATAATCAAGTGGATAGGATGACCCGTTCTGTGGACACCACTCAGCCTCTTTCCCCAGACACCCCTGTCATCACCCAATGGGCCCATGAACAAAGTGGCCCTGGTGTCCGCAATGGAGAGTACACATGGACTTGCACTTACCACGGCTGACCTGGCTACGGCCACTGCCGAGTGCCCAATTTGCCAGCATCAGAGACCAACACTGAGCCCTCGATATGTCACCATTCCTGGGGTGGTCAGCCAGCTCCCTGGTGGCAGGTTGATTATATTGGATCTCTTCCATCGTGGAAAGGGCAGAGGTTTGTCCTCACTGGAATAGACACTTACTTCAGATATGGGTTTGCCTACCCTGCTTGCAGTACTTCTGCCAAGACTACCATCCGTGAACTCGCAGAATGCCTTATCCACGATTATGGTATTCCACACAGCGTTGCCCCAACCAAGGCACTCACTTTATGGCTGACAAAGTGCAGCAGAGGGCTCATGCTCATGGAATTCACTGGTCTTACCATGTTCCCCGTCATCCTGAATCAGCTGGATTGACAGAATGGTGGAATGGCCTTTTGAAATCACAATTACAACACAACTAGGTAACAACACTTTGCAGGGCTGGGGCAAAGTTCTCCAGAAGGCCGTGTATGCTCTGAATCAGTTTCTGATATATGGTCCTGTTTCTCCCATGGCCAGGATTCATGGGTCCAGGAATCAAGGGATGGAAGTGGAAGTGGCACCACTCACCATCACCCCTAGTGATGCACTAGCAAGATTTTGCTTTCTGTTCCCACAACATTATGTTCTGCTGGCCTGGAGGTCTTAGTTCCAGGGGAGGAATGCTGCCACCAGGACACACAAGGGCAATTCCATTACACTGGAAGTTAAGATTGCCACCTGGACACTTTGGGCTCCTCCTACCTTTAAGTCAACAGGCTAAGAAGGGAATTACAGTGTTGGCTGGGATGATTGACCCAGACTAAGATGAAATCAGTCTACTAGTCCACAACGGAGGTAAGGAAGAGTATGCAAGGAATACAGGAGCTCCATTAGGGCATTTCTTAGTATTACCACGCCCTGTGAT
>NW_016897084.1:0-754 GCF_001698545.2 Rhinopithecus bieti | reverse complement strand
GCACAGGACACCCAGCAGACCTACTAAGGCTGCAGCTCCTGGCACTCCGGCTCTGTGGGTCCCGTTGACCCTCCCCAGCCCTACGAAGCAGCTGAGATCCTGGCCAAGCTGCAGAGACTCCCTTGCTCCCTGAAAGTCAGTTCTCCCCTCAGAAAGCAGGAACTTGTGGCTGGTGGGAAGAAAGAAGACAACTTTAGAGTCCAGGCCTGACTCACACGTAGTGGTTCTGTGGTCTCTCAGCCTCACTGAGCTTTGCTTTTATCTTCTGTAAAATGGGTGTAATGACACCAATTCTATCGGACTGTTGTGGGCTGAGACCGTGAGTTCAGAACCGAAGATGGGGTGTGGCACATAGGTGGGGCTTGATGACAACTGTGAGCACTAGTCCTATAATATCACGGGGATGATCTCATGAACTCATGTGAGCTGGGCTGAGCTTCTTGGGGACCTTGAGGAGGTGACTCCTGGGAGTTGGGACAGCTCTCAGCTGTCCTCATTACTGCCTGGCCCCAGATGTCGTGCATGTCCCAGCCCTTCCGTTCACCCCAGGAGGAGGCATTTTCCTATACAGGGTAAAGCAAGGGATGCGGCCCTTCCTGGCAGCCCTGTGAGGCCAGCAGACAGTCCCAGAAAAGGAAACCAAGGCTCTTCAGTGTGCCACGCCTGAGGCCCCCCTGGGACTTGGCAGGGGACACAGGACTCCATCCCACAGAGATGTCTTTAAGAATGGATGAGATTTAGAAAGGAAGACTCA
>NW_016897083.1:0-1638 GCF_001698545.2 Rhinopithecus bieti | reverse complement strand
TTGGACTGTGGACTTTTGAGTTAATGATAAAGTGAGTTAAGAATTCAGGCAACTGCTGAAAAGCATGATTGGTTTTGAAATGTCAGGACATGAGATTTGGGAGGGGCCAGGGGCAGAATAATATAGTTCGGCTGTGTCACCACCCAAATCTCATCTTGATTTCCTATGTGTTGTGGGAGGGACCCAGTAGGAGGTAATTGAATCATGGGGCAAGTCTTTTCCATGCTGTTCTCATGACAGTGAATAAGTCTCACAAGATCTGATGGTTTTATAAAGAGGAATTCCCCTGTGCAAGTTCTCTCTCTCTCTGCCTGCTGCCATCCATGTAAGATGTGATTTGCTCCTCCTTTCCATCTGCCATGATTGTGAGGCCTCCCTAGCCATGTGAAACTGTAAATCCATTAAACCTCTTCCTTTGGTAAATTGTCCAGTCTTGGGTATCTTGTTATCAGCAGGATGAAAACATACTAGTACAGTTACTATCTCAGTCAGATTTTAAACAATGCATCATGAATCATAGTGCAACTCTATATTGTGAAAGTCATATAATTGTAGTATGTTTCTTTACATTTTATAGAGTGATTTTATACAAACTGAAAATAAAAGGGTCAGTCTGTTTGTTTGGGGCAGCAGGAAAAGTGATAAGAGCTAGAACTAAGGAGGAAGGAAACTATCAAGGGATAGAGTAGATGAAAACAGGAGAGAGGGAAGTATCTAACAACATTGTTCAGTGCTGGGTTGAGTGGTACAGGCTGAGGGCTTTTAAGAATTTCTTGATGATAAAGGCATCCTACAAAAGGTAAAATGAAATGTTGAACTTTAAGACAATATTGGTAGAATCACCAAAGTGTGGAAAGTGTTTGCAGAAGAAATGAACAAAAGTCTGAGTGAAATACAAAAGATAAGTCTACTAATTTGTAATAAGTAGACTATAAAAGAGCAAAATCAAATTCCTTTATCTTGTTTCCTAGGCTCCTACCATTGTTCATTAATGTTGTTCAGCAGATGCTCCAACACCTCAAGCAATCCTTCAGTTAGGGGTTTCTGACTCATAATACCTGCCTTAGAGAAAGGACTGAATTGAAGATAGAATCAATATTGTAGGAAATAAGAGAATAATGTGTGTTCTAGAGCACTAGAAATAGTATCAGCCAAGTGTTAAAAGTAAAAAATTGTTTGGAAGATGCTATGCTTTGTTAGTGATGCTAAGAAAAAAATAGAACACTATTGACAATCATATTAAAGAAACAAAATGGTAAGTATAAGATTTAAGGAAGGGATAACTACAATGGGTTAACAATATCCTTGAAAAAAAAAAAGTGGGGAATTGGTAAAGGTATACAGGTAGGAAGGGAAGTCAGTGCAAAGACAACTTATTCATGATTAGACCAATGAGAAAAGAAAGGAAGGTAGTAATGAAATGATATACTTTAAATAAAGTAAACACACGTGATACTTTCAAAATAACAGAAAGATTAAAGATGATACCATGATATGGATTCTCAATAACATATATACATTAAATATAAAGTTCAGAGAAAAAAAACAGTACTTTTCTGATTTTAGAGACATGTTTTAAAACTTGTTTTTTTACTTTGTTCATGTTGTGTGGCCTCAGAATATTTGTTCACTTATTAA
>NW_016897082.1:0-232 GCF_001698545.2 Rhinopithecus bieti | reverse complement strand
CAAGGACATTAAAACAAAACCCAAAAGGGGAATAAAATTGTGATTGCTGTCTCATTTAATGTCTTTCCAGGCCTGATACTTTAAAAGGACTCGCCTTCCTCCGATAAAAGTTCTTTTGTTTTCTCATAGATGTAAAGCCACTAGTTTTGCAGAGTTCATGAGGTTTAGAAGTAGTATAAGTAAGACAGACCAATGCTCAGCAGATGGCAGGTATGAGAAATACTTGATGTTA
>NW_016897081.1:0-348 GCF_001698545.2 Rhinopithecus bieti | reverse complement strand
TTCTTTTCATTGAGTGGTTTGCTAACACTGTTTTCTTGGAATCTGCAATGGGATATTTCGGAGCCCATTGAAACCTAAGGTGACAAAGGAAATATCCTCAGACAAAGACTAGAAAGAAGCTTTCTGAGAATCCGCTTTGAGATTTGTGAATTCATCTCACAGAGCTACATGATTCTATTCATGGAACAGTTTGGTAGCACTGTTTTTTTGCGAATCTGAGAAGGGATATTTTGGAACTCATAGAAGCCTATGATGGCAAAGGAAATATCCTCGGGTAAAACTAAAAGATATTTTCTGAGAACGTTTTGTGATATGTGAATTCATTTTACAGAGTTACACTTTTTTCTT
>NW_016897080.1:0-350 GCF_001698545.2 Rhinopithecus bieti | reverse complement strand
TAGGATTAGATAAGCATACTTGCTATCTGTGTACACATTTATTCTTTTCCCCTTTTCCAGTTCTAAGGTGCAGGTAAGTGACACTAGTTCTGCTAACTGGGCGCTGGTCCCTGGGGAAGAGGCTTACTTTCAAGTACAGTTACATCACTGACTATGGCATAACCTGCCCTTCGTATCTCATTCTCCACAAATGAACTTCCATCAGTATATAGGTTAAGGTCAGGATTAGCTAAGGGGACTTCTAAGAGATCATCTCGGGCGGTATAGGTCTGGACTATAATTTGTTGGCAGTCATGCTTGATTGGTTCCCCATCCTCTAGGAGAAAAGTGGCAGGGTTGAGGGCCACACA
>NW_016897079.1:0-298 GCF_001698545.2 Rhinopithecus bieti | reverse complement strand
TTGATCTTTATATGACATTGGGATAAGCACTGATCTCTATATGACATTGGGATAAGCACCGATCTCTATATGACATTGGGATAAGCACTGATCTCTATATGACATTAGGATAAGCTTATTCTTACTGTTTTCCGAGAACATACTCTGTGCTAGTCATTATGCTGAATATACATCTATTCACATAATATAGTAAATATAGTGTAATCACAACATCATTTCAAACTTTTGCTTGTTGTCTATATTTTACAGGTGAAAAAAGGAGGTGATATGCCTAGATAGTGGGAGTCGGTAGAAAACG
>NW_016897078.1:0-269 GCF_001698545.2 Rhinopithecus bieti | reverse complement strand
TTGATCTTTATATGACATTGGGATAAGCACTGATCTCTATATGACATTGGGATAAGCACTGATCTCTATATGACATTGGGATAAGCTTATTCTTACTGTTTTCCGAGAACATACTCTGTGCTAGTCATTATGCTGAATATACATCTATTCACATAATATAGTAAATATAGTGTAATCACAACATCATTTCAAACTTTTGCTTGTTGTCTATATTTTACAGGTGAAAAAAGGAGGTGATATGCCTAGATAGTGGGAGTCGGTAGAAAACA
>NW_016897077.1:0-349 GCF_001698545.2 Rhinopithecus bieti | reverse complement strand
GCTGGGTGAAATCAGTCCCCTCCAGGTATGCACAGCACGGAGCTGCTCTCCAAGGACCCCTCAGCCACAGAAGGCGCTGGTCCTCCTACAGTGCTGCCCCACCCCACCACTGCAGCCTCCTGGGGTGTGGTCTGGGCGCCCTCCTTCAGGCTCTGCCCTCGCACCCACTCCTACACAACTACTCTCCCTGCCGGCCACCCCAGAGACCAGATTGGTTTGGGCCTTTGCCTCCACAGGCCCGAACCACCATCTCCTCTGCTCCTCAGAAGCCAGTTCCCAGCAGACAGACCATGTTCCCTCTTCATTCCTCAACACAGAGGACCCATCACAACCCCTCAGCAGACGGTAG
>NW_016897076.1:0-2292 GCF_001698545.2 Rhinopithecus bieti | reverse complement strand
GAGAGTGTGAAT
This sequence comes from Rhinopithecus bieti, assembly GCF_001698545.2. NCBI lineage: Eukaryota > Metazoa > Chordata > Mammalia > Primates > Cercopithecidae > Rhinopithecus > Rhinopithecus bieti. The sequence goes on along the minus strand of NW_016897076.1, from coordinate 2,280 downwards.
TTGTTCAACCATTGTGGAAGACAGTGTGACAATTCCTCAAGGATCTAGAACCAGAAATACCATTTCATCCAGCAATCCCATTACTGGGTATATAACCAAGGGATTATAAATCATTCTACTATAAAGACATATGCACACATATGTTTATTGAAGCACTGTTTGCAGTAGCAAAGACTTTGAACCAACCCAAATGCCCATCAATGATAGACTGGATAAAGGAAATATGCCACATATGTACCATGGAATACTATACAGCCATATAAAAGTTTAAGTTCATGTCCTTTGCAGGGACATGGATGAAGCTGGAAATCATCATTCTCAGCCAACTAACACAGGAACAAAAAAACAAACACCACATGTTATCACTCATAATGGGAGTTGAACAATGAGAATGCATGGACACAGGGAGGGGAACATCACACAGTGAGGCCTGTCGATTGGTGGGGGGCTAGGGGAGGGATAGCATTAGGAGATATACCTAATGTAGATGACGAGTTGATGCGTGTAGCAAACCACCATGGCAGCTGTATACCTATGTAACAAACCTGCACATTCTACACATGTATCCCAGAATTTAAAGTATAATAATAATTTTTTAAAATAAGTAAATCTTTTAGTCCACATGCAAGGTGCTTAATAAATGCTTGTTGACGAAGAGGCTTTTCCTCCCTAGTTTCTTTTGTTAAAGTGGTACAGTGCTGGCTGGGCATGGTAGCTCACACCTGTAATCCCAGCACATTGGGAGGTTGTGGCAGGAGGATCACTTGAGTCCAGAAGTTCAAGACAAGCTTGGGCAACATAGTGAGACGCTGTCTATAATTAGCTGAGCATGGTAGTACATGATTGTAGACTTAGCTATGAGGGGAGATCACTTTTGCCCAGGAATTTGAAGCTGCAGCAAATCATGATTGTTTATGCCACTCTGCTTCAGCCTGAGCGGCAGAGTGAGACTCTGTCTCAAATTAAATAAATAAACGAATAAGAAAAGCACAATGCCACAGTGGAAGAAACTCAAAGGTTTTGTAGTCATACACAATTGGTCTCAAATTTCAGTTCTACCATTTTCTTGCTGTGTGACTTTGGTAAGTCCCCTCTCTTCTCTTACCCTCAGCCTTCTTCTCTTAGAAGACGATGGTAATACCCCCCAACTCCCAACTGATGAGCTGAGGTCAAAATGTTTTATGCTCCATTGAGGGGATTGGCTAGGGTGCAGTTCCGATGAGATCTTTATGGTGAAACCTAGAGCAATGATTATCCCAAGTAGAGATGAAGATACAAGTCGTTCCCCTCTCCTGGTTATAGCCCCTGCCTGCTAAAATCCTAACTTGGTCACCACCCACGCATCAGCATCACTACCTCCAAAATTACAACAACCAAAAGTGGAAACCATGACGTTCTACAAATGGTTCACTTGGCCAGAAAAAAAATAATAATCATCTGAATGTGAATTCAGGACCTCAGCCATAATTAGTGATACAATATTGGAATCAATCTCACGCACATATATTAAGTCCGTACTGCTGAAAGATGCTTGTCTTTCAATAATAAATAATATATAATAATATATAATGCTTGTCAGAATTATACACATACTTTTAAAATAAAAAAGTATTTGGGCCTACCCCTAAAATGCTGACTTAGTAGTCTGGGTTTAGGCCTGGGAATCAGTATTTCCTCTCCCCTGATCATCTCCCCACCAATGAGTCTTGTGTCCTGTAGCGTGAAGAACCAATGTTTAAAGACCTATGCTGAATCACACATGACCTTATTGAATTTTTTACAACAGACTTGAAATGTAAGCATTATTTACCCCATTTTACAGATGAGAAAACTAGGGCTCCAAGAGCTAAAATGACTTATCCAATATCATACAGATAGTAGATATCAGAGCGAGAATCCTAACTCACTTTTATCTGAGTCCACGTGCCTAACATAAAGCCTTAGGAGCGCAGTTGGTGGAGGATTTAGGGGCCATGGAGAGTAACATGAAGCAGGCTTCATAGATTGTGTAAGAAGTTCCCTGCATCACAAAGTCTTCTCGGAAGCAATATAGCATAGTGACTGAGAAGATAGCTACAGAAGTCAATAATTTCCTGGGTTCAGTTCTTATATCAGCCATTTTGTATTTACATGGACATGCTAATTAACTTGTCTCAGTCTTGTCAGCTTTTATAATTGGAATAATAATGATATCTACTGAACAGGCTTTTGATGAGGATTAAATGACTTAATCTTTTAATGGATTTAGAACAGTGTCTGGTGTAGAATACATGTCATATA
>NW_016897075.1:0-349 GCF_001698545.2 Rhinopithecus bieti | reverse complement strand
TTTATTAATTCTGTTGAATTGTAGAAAATTGAGTCTGATAATCAGGATTGGTTGATCCATTATCTTGAATCTATTATTTAATTTTCTATTTAATTTTCCCATATCATTTGATTTTCTCATCAAGAAAGTTCAGGAATTCTAACGGCTGAGCTCTTGGAAGACTCGGGTCCTTGGGTCGCAGGCATCATGGACCGATCTAAAGAAAACTGCATTTCAGGGCCTGTGAAGCCTGCAGCTCCAGTTGGAGGTCCAAAACGTGTTCTCGTGACTCAGCAATTTCCTTATCAGAATCCATTACCTGCAAATAGTGGCCAGGCTCAGCGGGTCCTGTGTCCTTCAAATTCTTCCC
>NW_016897074.1:0-349 GCF_001698545.2 Rhinopithecus bieti | reverse complement strand
GGTTTTTTTTTTTTTTTTTTTTGAGACAGAGTCTCACTCTGTCGCCCAAGCTGGAGTACAGTGGCATGTTCTCAGCTCACTGCAACCTCCGCCTCCCGGGTTCCAGCGATTCTCCCGCCACAGCCTCCCAAGCAGCTGGGATTATAGGCACCCACCATCATGCCTGGCTAATTTTGTATTTTAGTAGAGACAGGGTTTTGCCATGTTGACCAAGCTGGTCTGGAATTCCTGACCTAAGGTGATTCACCTGCCTCGGACTCCCAAAGTGCTGGGATTACAGGCATGAGCCACTGCGCCCGGCCTGCACTATGTAACTTTTCTATTAAATGCAACACTTAATGGCAGGAGA
>NW_016897073.1:0-349 GCF_001698545.2 Rhinopithecus bieti | reverse complement strand
GGCCGGGCGCGGTGGCTCAAGCCTGTAATCCCAGCACTTTGGGAGGCCGAGACGGGCGGATCACGAGGTCAGGAGATTGAGACCATCCTGGCTAACACGGTGAAACCCCGTCTCTACTAAAATACAAAACTAGCCGGGCGAGGTGGCGGGCGCCTGTAGTCCCAGCTACTCGGGAGGCTGAGGCAGGAGAATGGCGTGAACCCAGGAGGCGGAGCTTGCAGTGAGCTGAGATCTGGCCACTGCACTCCAGTCCGGGCGACAGAGCGAGACTCCGCCTCAAAAAAAAAAAAAAAAAAAAAAAATGCAAAAACTAGCAGGGCATGGTGGTACGTGCCTGTAATCCCAGCTA
>NW_016897072.1:0-393 GCF_001698545.2 Rhinopithecus bieti | reverse complement strand
CAGGCCAGGCGCAGTGGCTGAAGCCTGTAATCCCAGCACTTTGGGAGGCCGAGACGGGCGGATCACGAGGTCAGGAGATCAAGACCATCCTGGCTAACACGGTGAAACTCCTTCTGTACTAAAAAATACAAAAAAACTAGCCGGGCAAGGTGGCGGGTGCCTGTAGTACCAGCTACTCGGGAGGCTGAGGCAGGAGAATGGCGTAAACCCGGGAGGGGAGCTTGCAGTGAGCTGAGATCCGGCCACTGCACTGCAGCCTGGACGGCAGAGCGAGACTCCATCCCCCCAAAAAAAACAAAACAAAAAACAAAAAACAAAAAAATTCATACACAGGTAGTAATATAAACTTGTATTACAGTAACTGTGCTTTGTAACTTCACTTTTGTTCTCTAT
>NW_016897071.1:0-549 GCF_001698545.2 Rhinopithecus bieti | reverse complement strand
AATCTAATTCCTGGAACCTGTGAATGTTAAATTATTTGGAAAAAAAGATCTTGAAGTTAAAGATCATCAGATGGAGAGATTATCCTGGATTACACATTGAGCCCTAAATTCAATGACAAGTGCTCTTACAAGAGAACACACAGTTTCTAACAGACAAAACAGGAGAAGAATGTGAGAAGGTAGTGTCAGAGACTGGAGACAGGCACCCACAAGCCAAAGAATGCCTACAGCCACCAGAGGCTTGAAAAAATCTTTGTTGAATTTGTTGAGACAATCATCTATTTCCCCTTTATATTATTAATGTGTTGAATTGCATTGATTGACATTTAAAACTGAAAATCTCCTAAAATTATTCTAAGTGAAATAAACCAGGCTCAGTAGACTATAAAATGTATCATTACATTTACATATATTTCAAAACAGGCAAAACTAAGTAAGATATTAAAAGTTCAAGTGTGATAACTAGCTTTGGAGAGAAAGAGACAAGTAGTGATTTAGCTTTAGAGAATTAAGAAGAGGCTTTTAGTTCTCACTCATAATTTGTATTCT
>NW_016897070.1:0-1400 GCF_001698545.2 Rhinopithecus bieti | reverse complement strand
AAAAAGAAAGAAAGTGAAATTCTGTCAACTGTGCCGAAAAATCATCATATATATGATTTGCTCTGGAACTATATTATGGTTTCCAAAATCAGTTGATTAATTCTACTGATAAACAGCTTTTGTGGTTGTATAGTATCATCCATCAGGTGAACCAAAAGTCTGCCAACAAAGGACAGGCTGCCACACAACAATCTTACAGTCAGCCATACTGGGTCAGTTCCATGATCTTCCTGACTCAGTACTGTCCCTCAAGCAATGACTGATGTTCTAGAGAGTTAGGTTGTCTCCCATCACTTCGAGCACAAAAGGCTAATACTAATCCTCAAAACATCAAAGGTACCATTAATCTTATTTGACTTCTCCTCTAATTAGTCTGAGCACTTTTAACACTATACTCTCAGAAGTAATGAATTATATAATCTTGCTATCTACTTTGTATGGCTATGTTTTTTCTAAACTTAAAGGGTTACCCCTGTTTTGGCAGACCATGACTGTATAATCCAATCCATTCATACAAGCTCCTTCTACTACTTGATAATTGTGGTTATATACGTTTGGACTTTTACCAATTCCTATGCCTTTTCTAAGCCATAATAATCAGAAGTCTTGCAATAATTCTCCAACAATGACTGTAATGGCCATACATAGTAGCCAACCAATGCATAATTTTATTACCCTCTAGTTTCTATGAACTGTTGGATGGATGCCACTTAAGTCCTGACAGTGTATCTGTCTATCTATATTTTGTTGTTATCATATAGATCCATTACAGTATACTAAATCAAGTTAACATAATGCTCATAGTTAAAATAGATTATCTTCAAGATTACTATAAGATAATCAATAAGACAGTTTTAGAAAAGCTAAAACGTCATATTAATTGTAACGGTGAAATCCAATTCTCCTGTCTGGGGATCCAAACCTATGTGCATGAACAGCTAATTTCTAGAAAACGCAAGGGCACCACCATTCTCCCAACAGTTCAAAACCTAAGATATCACTTCTGCTTCATCTATCAAATCAAAACGTTTTGACAATTATATTTCTCAAAACTAGCCCATTCTATCCAATCCAGGTTAATTCATTTCATGCAAACTGTTATTCAATTCAATAACATGCCTGGAACTGTAGGGAAAAGATATAGAATCCTTATCATCAAGGGACTTAAAATCTATGTGAAAAGACAAGGCACACACTAAATGCCCACTCAGTAGTAAAGAATTTTAAGAGAATTAGATGATGAGCTCATAAGAAAAGTTTAAGCTGGGCCTTGAAGGATGAGAAGGGTTTTAATAGACAAAGGAGGAGGGCACTGTAAACAAGGGAAAATCGTGAGAATAAAAGGAGATGGAAATGAGTAAGATTTTCCTGTAGAACTATTCCTCCTAAGATTGCATCAG
>NW_016897069.1:0-351 GCF_001698545.2 Rhinopithecus bieti | reverse complement strand
CTTTCAACATCTGCCTGTTACCTGTTTACTTCCTGTCCTTTGGTTTTTTTGTTTTTTGTTTTTTTTTTGAGATGGAGTCTCGCTCTGTTGCCCAGGCTGGAGCACAGTGGGGCGATCTCGGCTCATTGCAAGCTCTGCCTCCCGGGTTCACGCCATTCTCCTGCCTCAGCCTCCCGAGTAGCTGGGACTACAGGTGCCCGCCACCATGCCCGGCTAAGTTTTTTGTATTTTCAGTAAAGATGGGGTTCCACCGTGTTAGCCAGGATGGTCTCCTTCATCCTGACTTGTGATCTGCCCGCCTCAGCCTCCCAGAGTGCTGGGATCACCGGCCTGAGCCACCGCGCCCGGTCC
>NW_016897068.1:0-351 GCF_001698545.2 Rhinopithecus bieti | reverse complement strand
TGCTCCCCACAGCCCTGCCCGACCACACAGCCTCCACCTACTCCATACACCTCTACCCGACCCCACAACCTCCACCTACCCCCCACATCCCTGCCCGACCCCACAACCTCCACCTGCTCCCCACAGCCCTGCCCGACCACACAGCCTCCACCTACTCCATACACCCCTACCCGACCCCACAACCTCCACCTCCACCTGCTCCCCACACCCCTGCCTGACCTCACAGCCTCCACCTACTCCACACACCCCTGCCTGACCTCACAGCCTCCACCTACTCCATACACCCCTACCCGACCCCACAACCTCCACCTACCCCCCACATCCCTGCCCGACCCCACAACCTCCACCTCC
>NW_016897067.1:0-662 GCF_001698545.2 Rhinopithecus bieti | reverse complement strand
CTATTCTACTACCCCTCAGAGATTGTTCAGGCCCCCCCACTTTCCTGCACATTAAGCTGGAGGATTTGCCGCTGCCCAGGACTGGCACATTGACTTTACTCACATGTCAGAAAACTAAAATACCTCTTAGTCTAGGTAGACACTTTCACTGGGTAAGCAGAGGCCTTTCCCACAGGATCTGAGAAGGCCACTGCGGTCATTTCTTCCCTTCTGTCAGACATAATTCCTCGGTTTGGCCTTCCTACCTCTATACAGTCTGATGACAGACCAGCCTTTAATAGTCAAATCACCCAAGCAGTTTCTCAGGCTCTTGGTATTCAGCGAAACCTTTATATCCTTTACCGTCCTCAATCTTCAGGAAAGGTAGAATGGACTAATGGTCCTTTAAAACACACCTCACCAAGCTCAGTCACCAACTTAAAAGGACTAGACAATACTTTTGCCACTTTCCCTTCTCAGAATTCAGGCCTGTCCTCAGAATGCTACAGGATACAGCCCATTTGACCTCCTGTGTGGACACTCCTTTTATTAAGCCCCAGTCTCATTCCAGACACCAGAACAACTTGAACTGCACCCAAAAAACTTTCATCCCTACTGTCTTCTGTCTAGTCATACTCTATTCACCGTTCTCAACTACTCATAAATGCCCTGCTGGTGTTTAC
>NW_016897066.1:0-734 GCF_001698545.2 Rhinopithecus bieti | reverse complement strand
TCATCTACATTAGGTATTTCTCCTAATGCTATTCCTCCCCTACCCCGTAAACCCCTGACAGGCCCCGGTGTGTGATGTTCCCCTCCCTGTGTCCACGTGTTCTTATTGTTCAACTCCCACTTATGAGTGAGAACATGTGGTGTTGGTTTTCTGTTCTTGTGTTAGTTACTGAAATTGATGGTTTCCAGATCCATCCATGTCCCTGCAAAGGACATTAACTCATCTTTTTTTATGACTGCATAGTATTCCATGGTGTATATGTGCCACATTTTCTGTATCCAGTCTCTCATTGATGGGCATTTGGGTTGGTTCTAAGTCTTCGCTATTGTGTACGTGCCACAATAAACATACGTGTGCATGTGTCTTTATAGTAGAATGATTTATAAACCTTTGGGTATATACCCAGTAATGGGATTGCTGGGTCAAATGGTATTTCTGGTTCTAGATCCTTGAGGAATTGCTACACTGTCTTCCACAATGGTTCAACTAATATACACTCCTACCAACAGTGTGAAAGCATTCCAGTTTCTCCACAGTCCCTCCAGCATCTGTTGTTTCCTGACTTTTAATGATTGCCATTCTGACTGGTGTGAGATAGTACCTGATTATGGTTTTGACTAGTGATAGCATTTTTTCATGGCTGTTGGCTGCATAAATGTTGTCTTTTGAAAAGTTCCTGTTCATATCCTTTGCCCACTTTTGATGGGGTTGGTTTTTTTTTCTTGTAAATTTAA
>NW_016897065.1:0-661 GCF_001698545.2 Rhinopithecus bieti | reverse complement strand
GTGACAAAGGAAATATCCTCAGAAAAAAACCAAAATGAACTTTCTGAGAAACAGCTTTGTGATGTGTGAATTATTCTCACAGAGTTACACTGTTCTTTTCATTGAGGAGTTTGTCAACACTGTTTTCTTGGAACCTGCATTGGGATATTTCGGAATATATTGAAATCAATGGTGACAAAGGAAATATCCTCACACAAAACTAGAAAGAAGTTCTCTGAGAAACTGCTTTGTTATGTGTGAATTCATCTCACAGCGTTACACTGTTCTATTCATTGAGCAGTTTGCTAAAAGTGTTTTTTTTTTTTTGGAATCAGCAATGTGATATTTTGGAGCACATTTTAAGCTCATGGAGACAAAGAAAATACCCTCATATGAAAACTAGATAGAAGCTTTCTGAGAAATCATTTTGTGATGTGTTAATTCATCTCACAGAGTTATACGATTCTTGTCATGAATCAGTTTTGTAGCACTGTTTTGGGGAATCTGAGAAGGGATATTTTAATCGCATTGAGGACTATGGTGACACAGGAATTATCCTCAGATAAAACCAAGAAGAACTTTCTGAGAAACTGCTTTCTGATTTGTGAATTCATCTCACAGAGTAACACCTTTCTTTTCATGGAGCAATTTGGTTGCACTGTTTTTGGGGAATCTGAGAAGG
>NW_016897064.1:0-660 GCF_001698545.2 Rhinopithecus bieti | reverse complement strand
TATAACATCAATATAAGTGTTTTTGCATATGTAATGTGTTCTTGACAAAGGCATAAATCGTAGGCATATGTCAATTTTGAGTTGTGGCTATAATAAAGGTAAAAGAATACTGAACCAAAAAAAAAAAAAAAACAGGCAAGAAAATTAAGGAAGTAAAGGTCTTATATGAAGGAAGTAAAGGCAGGTAAGTAAGTGACAAATATAGGGTTTTTTTTTTTTTTCTATACTTTAAGTTCTGGGGTACATGTGCAGAATGTGCAGGTTTTCTACGTAAGTATACACGTGCCATGGTGGCTTCCTGCACCCATCAACCCATCATCTACATTAGATATTTCTCCTAATGCTATCCCTCCCCTAGCTCCCTACCCCTGACAGGCCCCGGTGTGTATAGTTCTAAAACAGCATATGACTAATGAGTCATGAGTGACTTGAGGGCATGGAACTGATATAATTCAATGAAAATATGTCAGAATTAATTTGAAGTTCCTTGTTTCTGTCTAGCAAGCTAGGGGATTCCATCTGACTGTGTTGAATATCTCATTTTGCTTTAAAATATTCTTATGACTAAAGCACAATGCAGAATGCAGCACACACCTTAGAAGTCATTTGCTCACCTGTGTTTTACAATTCGCACGGTATTTCAATTGGAATTTAGCCTGT
>NW_016897063.1:0-1465 GCF_001698545.2 Rhinopithecus bieti | reverse complement strand
GTCAGTTTTTTCCCAAAACTTGTGGCGAAATGTTTATTATTTTAGTGCTTTATTCATTTCCCCAGTAGAATGTATGTGTAATTAGAAATATAGCTACTGCTACCTGCTTCCTACAATAATATTGAACTATTTTACCAAGTCTTTGGTTCTATGGGCCAATTCAGGCTTTCCATGTGATATCAACAAAATCAAGACATCTTTGTCCAAAATAAATAAATTAGAAATGTAGAAATGAGTGAGTGAGTGGTGGAGAGAACACTGGACTAAAAGTCAGGAGAGCTGGGGTCCAGTCCCATGCTTCTGCTGAGCCAATCTTTCACCCTGAGCCTCAGTGTACCCATTTTTTCTAGTCATTTAAAATATTCATCTGGTTGATTTTATTCTCATATTTTAAATTATTTCAATAGATTTTAGGGAACAGGTGGTGTTTGATTAGATGGATAATTTATTTAGTTATGATTTCTGAAATTTTGGCACATCCATCACCCAAGCAGTGTACACAGCACCCAAAGTGTAATCTTTTATCCCTCTTCCCATTCTGACCTTTCCCAGAGTTCTGAGAGTCCATTATATTACTTTTATGTCTTGGCGTTTTCATAGCTTAGTTCCCACTTACAAGTGAGAACATCCAATGTTTGACTACCTAATCCTGAATTACTTCACTTAGAATAATGGTCTCCAACTCCATCCAGGTTGCCGTTAGTGGCATTATTTTGTTCTTTTATAGCTGAGTAGTATTCCAAGTTGTATGCCTGTGTGTGTGTGTGTATGTGTGTGTATCACATTTTCTTTATCCACCCATTGGTTGTTGGACATTTAGGTTTGTTCCATATTTTACAGTTGGGAGTTGTGCTGCTGTGAAGATGTGAGTGCACGAGTCTTTGCATATAATGACTTCTTTTTTTCTGTATAGATAACCAGTAGTAGGATAGCTGGGTAAAATGTAGATCTACTTTTAGTTCTTTAAGGAATCGCCATACTCTTTTCTATAGTGGTTGTACTAGTTTACATTCCCACCAGCAGTGTAAAAGTGTTCCCTTTTATCACATCCATGTCAATATCGTATTTTTTGAGGGCTTTTTTTTTTTTTTTTTTTGAGACGGAGTTTCGCTCTGTCGCCCAGGCTGGAGTGCAGTGGCCGGATCTCAGCTCACTGCAAGCTCCGCCTCCCGGGTTTACGCCATTCTCCTGCCTCAGCCTCCCGAGTGGCTGGGACTATAGGCGCCCGCCACCTCGCCCGGCTAGTTTTCTGTATTTTTTAGTAGAGACGGGGTTTCACCGTGTTAGCCAGGATGGTCTCGATCTCCTGACCCCGTGATCCGCCCGTCTCGGCCTCCCAAAGTGCTGGGATTACAGGCTTGAGCCACCGCACCCGGCCTTATTGTACCATACATACTATAGGTACCTGGGCACAAGATAGGTCAGGGGTACTGCACCCTTATTTACATCCTTAATCGCATCGTAA
>NW_016897062.1:0-350 GCF_001698545.2 Rhinopithecus bieti | reverse complement strand
CACTGGTTTCATGCAATCTGTATTAGGATACTTGGGAGCACATTGAAGATTATGGTGACACAGGAAATATTCTCAGGTAAACACCATAAAGAAACTTTCTGAGAAACTGCTTCTGATGTGTGAATTTATCTCACAGAGTTACACCATTCTTTTCATCGAGAAATTTGCTAACACTTTTTTCGTTGAATTGGCAATGGGATATTTGGGAGCACATGGAGGAATATGGTGAAGGAATTATCCTCAGGAAAAAACTAGAAAGAAGCTTTCTGAGAAACTGCTTTGTGATGTGTGAATTTATCTCACAGAGTTACACCGTTCTTTTCATTTAGAAGTTTGGTAACCATTTTTCG
>NW_016897061.1:0-1080 GCF_001698545.2 Rhinopithecus bieti | reverse complement strand
TTTCTTCCTCTCATCTCCTCCCTCTGCCTCCTCCTCCTTCTTCTCCTCCTCCTCCTCCTTCTTCCTCTTTTCCTCCTCCCATCTTCTCCCTCCTCCTCCCTCCTCCTCTTCCTCCTCCTCCTTCTTCTTCCTCCTTCTCCTCCTCTTCCTCCTCCTCCTTCTTCTTCTTCTTCTTCTTCTTCTTCTTCTTCTTCTTCTTCTTCTTCTTCTCTTCCTATTTGTTATTATTCCTCGTCCTCCTCTTCTTTCTTGTCTTTTTTCTTCTTGTTCCTCCTCCTCCTTCTTCTTTCTTCCCACTTGTTCCTTCTTTCTTCTCCTTTGTCCTCCTCCTCCTCTTCTTCCTTCCCCTTCTCCTTCTCCTTTTCCATTCTTCTTCTCCTGTTTTTTTTCTCAGATGCTGTTTCACTGTGTCACCCAGGTTGGAGTACAGTGGTGTGACCTCAGCTGACTGCAACCTCTGTCTCCTGGGTTCAGGCAATCCTCAGACTCTCGAGTAGTTGGGACTACAGGTGCCCACTGCCATGCCAAGCTAATTTTGTTTTTTTTTAGTAGAGACAGGGTTTCACCCTGTTGGCCAAGCTGGTGTTGATCTCCTGACCACAAGTGATCTGCCCACCTCAGCCTCCCAAAGTGCTAGAATTACAGGTGTGAGCCACTGCATGGGCCAGGAATCCACTTTCTGTCTTTGTAGACCACACTTTGTTTTAATAATGAATGCATCCAAAATGGGTTTGAGACCTGCTGAGACCAGCTAAGTCATGGAAACCCTAATCTAGCAGTGCTAGAGGAATTAAAACACACACAGAGAAATATAGGGTGTGGAGTGGGAAATCAGGGGTCTCACAGACTTCAGAGCTGACAGCCTCAAACAGAGATTCACCCACATGTTTATTGACACCCAGCCGGTGATAAGCATTGCTTCTATAGATTATAGATTAACTAAAGTATTATTTATGGGAAACAAAGGGATGAGCCAAAATAAAGGGATGGGCTCTTGCTAGTTATCTGCAGCATGAGCATGTCCTTAAGACACAGATCACTCATGCTATTGTTTGTAGTTTAAGAATACATTAAGAGGTT
>NW_016897060.1:0-1275 GCF_001698545.2 Rhinopithecus bieti | reverse complement strand
GGTGGGTGGATCACCTGAGGTCAGGAGTTCAGACCAGCCTGCACAACATGGTAAAACCCCGTCTCTACTAAATATACAAAATTAGCTGGGCGTGGTGACAGGCCCCTGTAATCCCAGCTACTTGGGAGACTGAGGCATGAGAATCTCTTGAACCCGGGAGTCAGAGGTTGCAGTGAGCTGAGATCACGCCACCGCACTCCAGCCTGGGCAGAGCAAGGGTGCAGGAAGAAATGGAGACAGAAACTTGCAGCCGCACATTTCAGAAAAGGCCGTGAAGGATCACATCACGAAGGCGAAAGCCGGTATGTAGCAGGGAGATGAGGTCCGTGTGCAGGCAGAGGGGCACCTGCACCTGTGTTGGTTCTGAGAAGTGGAAGATGTGGGGCTGAATGAAGAATTACCCAGCAAACCATACAAAGAGGAAGCTGTGTGTTGATGTTGTACCTTTTATTATAAAAGAGAAAGCATCCCATGTACAAGTATAAGAGAATCAAGATCAAACATGTCATTTAATATAAATGAGATAAACAGAAGAATCAAAACTCAATCCCGTGCCGGTCCAGGAGACAGTTCTAAAGCTCTGTGACCGAGAAAGCTGGTAAAATGAAAGGATGGGTGAAGAAGGAATGGACAGCCCCAAACAGAAATGAAGCTGGATTTGTATCCTTAAAGTCAGGTAAGGCTGAGTTCAGGGAGAAACGTACCAAGGAAGACCAGAATGGGCTCTTTAGAATAATAAAGAATGCAGTTGACAACAGATATGTCCCAACTACAAATATTTATGTACCAAAAGGTGTTTCAACATGCATAGGGTGAAAATCGTGGGGATACAGTGAGATACATGTAGGGCCACAATGCTAATAGAACACTTTACAGAAAATAATGGTTGTAATGTATTTAATTACTTTTGTATTTTCCCCAATATTTTACTATGAAAATGTTTTAAATACACAGAAAAGTTGAAAGAATTGTACAAGAAACACCGACATGCCCTCCTCCTATGTCATGGGTCAGCAAGTTATAGCCCATGGTCTAAAGTTCACCCACTACCTGTTATTGTATGGGCTGCAAGATAACAATGGTTATTCTGTTCTTAAATGGTTAAAAGTCAAAAGAAAAAATATATTGGGACACATAGAAATTACATGAAATTCAACTTTCAACATCTATAAATGAAGTTGCATTTATTTTACAACAGAACCCAGGCGCACTCATCATATGCATAGTGACTATGGCTGGTTTCTTTTCTTTTTTTTTTTTTTTTTTTTTTTGAGA
>NW_016897059.1:0-2359 GCF_001698545.2 Rhinopithecus bieti | reverse complement strand
AAATAAGGACACTGAACCTCAGAAAAGTTAATGTGTCTAAGGTTACATGGTTGAAGTAGCAAAATCAGGATCTGAACTGAGTTCTTCCAGATCCAAAATCTGGGCTCTTGGCCAATTAGATGCTACTCCTGAACCCTTCCCTACCTTTGTGTCTCTGAGCCTTAATTTCCTTATGTGTAAAATGAAAAGAAAGACTCACTCCTTATAAAGCCCCTTCAGCAGCCACTGAGAGGGAAGAGCTCAGTATAAATACGTCGTCTCCCCTATTACCTACCTAAAGGCTTCCTATGCCACCACCAAAATAAGAACAAAATAAACATTTTAAAACAACAGTATTGATTACATGTGCCTTATATATCAGGTGCTCGCATATAATTTAATTTGAAGAAAAGGGGAAAATGGTATTTAAATGACTGAGTCAGATAACCTCTAGTATTCCTCATTTAGCTTTAGAATTCTAAAACCCTTGCTAACAAAAAACAAAATGTATGGTTCATACCTTTTGGCAGAGTTGAATTTTTTTGTTGTTTTCAGTTGAAATTTGTACCTCCTTGGCAACATTTATGCTTTGATCATCAGAAGGAATAATGGTTGTGAGGTAATTAATAGAAGAGACAAGAGCTTGTGTTTGCAGCAACAGATTTAAAGATGAAAAGGCCACCTAAAATGTTTTAAAGAGAAAATTAGTTTCCCACAGTCAATTATAACCTGTAGTCTCCACGATAGACCCAAAAGATTCTCAGGTGGGCTTACATCATTGCTTCCCACCACTTAGAAGGAAGAGTAAAGAGAGGAAGATTCACAATCCCCTTAAACAGGGACTATATGGAGACAAATTACACTTACACACTTCAGAGGTACATCAGAATATTACAGTAACCTAATTACTCCATTTCCCAACCATAATGGTTATGAAATCTATACTCCGCTTCTCGTGACTATCCTGATATTCAACATGTGTATGGCATCTTGGATCTTCAATGGACAATTATTATTATATAAAACTATAAGTAAAAGGCAAAATCCCAGAACCACCATGTGCTACTACATCTAGAAATGATTTCAAAGGTGGCATCCATGAGATTTAAATATAAAAGGACAGCTATGAATGGGTTACTAAGTGACCCATTTCAAATCACAATAATGGTTTCATCATTTAAAAGAAACACAATATATAACCTGTAGGGAAAAGTACTACTTTTTTTTTAAAACAAACACTCTAGAAAGCTAAGATAGCAATACAAATTGGTTTCAAGAATGGGTAGTTTTCATTAATATAAAATAAAAGCTCTGTTTATAAAATGAATTTCTTTTATTTTCTCATAACATTAAATGAATATAAAATAATAAAAGGTTCACAATATAAAACAGATTCCCCACCTCTCAAAAAAGTGTGAGCTAAAACTCAACTCTCTCCTTTTCTTTTAGTTACCCATAGGTACATTTTGCTCCTCATACTCTAAGTTACTACGTAAGTAGTATGGATTCAAAACTGCTCAACATCTCTCCTTATATTTTATACATTTTTTCACCTGTACATCAAACAATGCTATCTAGTTTGGCTAGTTTAGAAACCTTTTAGTTCTTTGTACATCAAAGTTCTTTTGTCTATAGCATTCCCTAATTCAGAAATAATACTGAAACTTTTAAGGACGTTAGGATGTGATATAATAAAACAACAGCTTTACTAAGCTGAATCATTAACACAGAGTATGGTACGTATCGATGAGGTTATTTATAACTCTTACTGGTCCTTGATTATGTCATCAAATTACCCAGTCAATACTCTTCAAATGATACTAGAGGTTTCAAGAGTAGGTTATTTTCAAACAGGATAAATTCCTTTAACAGAATTTCTTACCTTAACTGTTTGTTCAGTTTTCCAAAAGTAGTTTGAAAACTAGGTCCATTCTTATCAGCCTGAAAAAAGAAATAGAAGTTCTAAAGAAGGTACTACGATCAAAGTAAATAAATCACTTATTTATGATCTCTGGTTATTTATAGTTATAAATGTATTTTACATACATTGTATATTTAATTTTATTGCCATTATTTTAAAGTTACATCCAAATAATATATTTATTATAATAGCTCAAATGTGTTCTTCTCTTCAAACATGGGAGAAATTCACTTCTGGGAAACTGCAGCTAGGAATCAGAATGACAAACTCTGAAGGTTGTAAGGTGTAAAGGTCACGTAGCCCATCTATCACCTAATGCTTAAATCCCTCCATAAAGTCTTTAGCAAGTCTATTTTTTTTTTATATCTCCAGTAAAACAAACCTTGTTTCTTTACAAATCTAATCTTTAGAAAGCTTTTATTTGGCCGGACGCGGTGGCTCACGCCTGTAATCCCAGCA
>NW_016897058.1:0-726 GCF_001698545.2 Rhinopithecus bieti | reverse complement strand
TATTTCGTCGTTTTATCAAATACAAACTTGCATCAGGAAGGCCAAATGGAAACAGCTTTGGAAAGGGTTAACTCTGGTAAGTATGTTAAGATTTCATTAATATTTTCCTATTGATTTTAGTTTATTTTGAACACATTATTTATCATGCTAGGTTCCAAGGCAATGGACTACTTAATTCTGCAATACACCCCGAATTATAATGAAATACCAGGAAAAGGGCACTAAGACAAAACAGGGAAATAAGCAATATAATAAGAAGTTGTATGTTTTGCTCAATACAATCCAATTTTGTTGATTTCCAGTTTTTTATAGTATGACAAAAGACCAGAAGTTTACCTTTTATTGTCATATATTTTACTAGATCAAATAACACGATTTGACTATTGCAATTGCTGAACCTAGGAGTATTCTTCATGTACTTTCAGAACTGAATTTGTTAAGGTGATGATTTCTACATCGGTAAACCTATGTTTATCATCAAAGTCTTATTGTGATAATATTTAATCCCTTATGAAATAGGCATCACACGATTTTAAAATAAGCAAATCCAGCTTCTAAGGCTCCTGTACTTGAATTTCTCATTATTCTCTCCACCGTTCATACGTGAAGTCATTTTCCATAGGAACACTAGGCTTCTTGTTGCTCATTCATTTACCATTGCCCTCTGAAGCCTGTGATCTAGTGCTGAAACTAAACAGAGTAATATTTTTTTAATTATGGAAAATT
>NW_016897057.1:0-247 GCF_001698545.2 Rhinopithecus bieti | reverse complement strand
AGGGAGGGAGGGGAAGGAAGGAGGGGAGGAGGGAAGGAAGGAGGGGAGGAGGGAAGGAAGGAAGGAAGGAAGGAAGGAAGGAAGGAAGGAAGGAAGGAAAAGAAGCTGACATCAGCCCATGCCTAGGGAGGGAAGGAAGGAGGGAAGGTGGGGAGGAAGGGAGGGTAAGAGGGAAGGAGGAAGGAAGGAAAGAAGGAAGGAAGGAAGGAACAGAAAGAAGCTGACATCAGCCCATGCCTAGGGAGGG
>NW_016897056.1:0-1040 GCF_001698545.2 Rhinopithecus bieti | reverse complement strand
TGATGGTTTCCAGCATCATCCATGTCCCTGCAAAGGACATGAAATCATCCTTTATTATGGCTGCATAATATTCCATGGTGTATATGTACCACATTTTCTTAATCCAGTCTATTATTGAGGGGCATTTGGGTTGGTTCCAAGTCTTTGCTATTGTGAATAGTGCCACAATAAACACACGTGTGCATGTGTCTTTATAGAAGAATGATTTATAAACCTTTGGGTATATGCACAGTAATGGAATTGCTGAGTCAAATGGTATTTCTAGCTCTAGATCCTTGAGGAATTGCCACACTATCTTCCTCAGTGGTTGAACTAATTTGCACTCCCACCAACAGTGTAAAAGTGTCCCTGTTTCTCCACATCCTCTCCAGCATCTGTTGTTTCCTGACTTTTAATGATTGCCATTCTAACTGGTGTGAGATGGTATCTCATTGTGGTTTTGATTTGTATGTCTCTAATGACCAGTGGTGATGAGCTTTTTTCATATGTCTGTTGGCTACATAAATGTCTTCTTTTGAGAAGTGTCTGCTCATATACTTTGCCCACTTTTGATTTTGTGTGTGTGTGTGTGTTTTTTTTCTTGTAAATTTGTTTAACTTCCTTGCAGATTCTGGATATTAGCTCTTTGTCTGATGAGTAGATTAAAAAAATTTTCTCCCATTCTGTAGGTTGCCTGTTCACTCTGATGATAGTTTCTTTTGCTGTGCAGGAGCTCTTTAGTGTAATTAGATCCCATTTGTCAATTTTGGCTTTTGTTGCCATTGCTTTTGGTGTTTTAGATATGAAGTCTTTGCCCATGTCTATGTCCTGAATGGTATTGCCTAGGTTTACTTCTAGGATTTTTTATGGTTTTAGGTCTTATGCTTAAGTCTTTAATCCATCTTGAGTTAATTTTGTATAAGGTGTAAGGAAGGGGCCCAGTTTCAGTTTTCTGCATATGGCTAGCCAGTTTTCCCAACACCATTTATTAAATAGGGTGTCCCTTGTCCATTGCTTGTTTTGTCACGTCTGTTAAAGATCACATGGTTGTAGATGTGTGG
>NW_016897055.1:0-1512 GCF_001698545.2 Rhinopithecus bieti | reverse complement strand
GTTCTATAAAAAGTCTTATATTTCAAAAAAGAACCAAGCAAAATATTTAAAATACATTAGTTTTCAATACATACGAGGGATCCCTACTTGTTGTTTTCTTATTGCTGGACCAATGTTCAGCTTCTTATCCTTGTAATTAAGTTTTCAGCCTAAAATAAAGAAAAGGAAATTATTTTACTATTTTAGCACTATTATTTATAAATAAGGAAAATCAGTTAGAAAGAATTTCAAAATTCAGACTATAACATTCTTTGAAATCAGCAAGGAATAGTGGGAAAGAGCAGTCTTCAGACTGAAATAGATCTAGGTGTGACCGCAATTCCCCATTTGTAACACAGTCAATCCTCATTACTCATGGATTCTGTATTTGTGAATTTACCTATTTGCTAAAATTTATTTGTAATCCTAAAATTAATATTTGTGGCAATTTTGAGGTTATTAGTGGACACGTGCAGAGTGGCAGAAAATTTGAGTAGCCTGATGCACATGCTCCCAGCTGAGGTCACATAAGGCGATATTCTTTCTTCTTGTTCCAGTGCTCATACTCTAAGAGAGAGCTTTCTATTTAGTGGCATGCTTTCTCCATTTTGTGCTTTTTTGTTGGTGATTGTGCTATTTAAAATGGCCCCATGTGCATTGCTGAAGTGCTGGCTAGCACAAGAAGACTGTCATAGGCCTTATGGAGAAGATATATATTAGATGTACTTAATTCAAGCATGAATTATAGTGCTATTGGCCATGGCTTCAATGTTAATGAACCAGTAATCTGTTATATATGATGCCTTTAAATGGAAAACACAAAAAACAAGGTTATATATTGATAGGTTGATGGCAATATTGTGACCAGAGGTTCTTGGGAACCTTACCTTGTGTTTCCCCTAGAAAGAGTAGTTCAGCATTTGCTAATTCAGTGTTCCTAGCAATGATAGAGAACATAACTGCCACAAATAACAAGAATTTACTGTATATGATTTTAATAACATATAATTCAAATTCTACTTTTTTTCTAAAAAAGTTAAATGTTATATTTGCCTTAACTTAAAGTTATCACACTGAATTGCTGGCTATAGGCTTTTCTGTGAATATTCTTAGTTTATATAATGTTTTCACAGGAGGGAAATCATCTCAGATAACCTCACTGTTGGAATCCACATTTGTAGTGTTTTTTAAACATTCAAAATGCTATTAACACTTTGCAAAAGACATATCCCCAAGTTCTTAGTTTAAGTAAATAAAGCGAAACATTATATTACAGTTTCACAACCATACTCGTAATGATTTTGGAATTTGCTCTTCTGCAGATCAAGTTTCCTACAGACCAATGCCAATCTTAAGATGAAAACCTTTTTAAAAAAGCAATTGATTACTGTATTCGAACCCTGAAAAGATTAGTTTCAAATACAAAAGTTCCAGAAATGAAGTTAAATACACCAAAAAATCATACCTCTTGTAAAATTTTTTGTGCATCTTCTTGTGTTTCAAAAGTGACGAAACCATACCTAAATAAATGCA
>NW_016897054.1:0-283 GCF_001698545.2 Rhinopithecus bieti | reverse complement strand
GGTCTTTAGAAGTTTTAGAAGTTTTAGAAGTCTTTAGAAGTTTTAGATAATAAGGTATTGTTAACTGGGGAAGTGTGGTGGGAGAAATATTATTGACAATAAGGAACCCTGCGAGTAAACTGCCTGCTGCTAGGCGTTTTATTGGATTTAGTAGGGCTGGATTATTTTCATTGATATATGTTGAAGTTGAAAAGCGAGGTCGTCCTGTTAGTGTGAGGATAATAGTTCGAGTGCTGTAGGCACTTGTTAGGGAAGTAGCGATGAGGGTGATAGATAGGGCTCA
>NW_016897053.1:0-1043 GCF_001698545.2 Rhinopithecus bieti | reverse complement strand
TGAAACCCCCGTCTCTACTAAAAATACAAAAATTAGCCGGACTTCGTGGCACATGCCTGTAATCCCAGCTACTCGGGATGCTGAGGCAGAAGAATTGCTTGAGCCCAGGAGATAGAGGTTGCAGTGAGCTGAGATTGTGCCACTGCACTCCAGCCTGGCCAACAGAGCAAGACTCTGTCTCAAAAAATAAAATAAAATAAAATAATATTTTTTTTTTCATTTCTAAGCCTGGCTTTCTAGGTATCATATCTGGGTCAGGGTAACTTAGTGGTCAGTCAATAATTTGCTGGAGGTTGTCCTTAAACACCTTGGGCCAGTATGTCTTCTGCCCTTTGCTGACGAAGTTGTGTGTGGTTTGGGAAACACATTCAAAGTTTGGAGAGTTTACAAGTCTTCTGTGACTTTTACTTCCTGATAGGCCTTCTCATGTCCTGTGCCTGTGCAAGGCCTCACATTCAGCCAAGGAAATGTAAATAACTAGGCCCCTCTCTGGTACCTTGAACTTCAGTGCAGCCTTGCACATGCACACAGCCTCCTAGACAACGAGGGCCTTGAAGGTGCTTATCAAGCCCCACTATTACTGTCCTGTTTTCTGGATCTCTCTGTAAACTTCTGGCAGATCTGCTATGCTGTTGCTTGCTCCAACCAATATTGTAACTTCAGGTAACTGTGATATTGGCTTCCCATGTTTGTATGAAATTGAGTTAGCTATTGTTTTAAGCACCCCGGGGTATAGGATTTTTTTGGTGCTCATTCTTTATGAAGTAATTCCCCTCCAGCATCTAAATTGTTATTTTTTTATGGCTTGCCTTGACTTTTCTTGTAAAATCAGCTCCAAGGGACCTAGTGGGAGCAGGGGAGATGGAAGCAGCCCCGTAGTCTCCCACTGTTCTTAGCCAAAGGTTCCACAGGTTTTCTTAAATGCTTCTTAATTTAATTTCTGTCTATTTCCAGAGTCCTGAAATTATTGTTTTGACAATTTTCCAGTTTTATCATTGTTTTAAGGAAGAGAGGATTTGCTGAGTTCCTCTGCCATTCCAGAA
>NW_016897052.1:0-1041 GCF_001698545.2 Rhinopithecus bieti | reverse complement strand
ATGGCACTGCATTTAAATAAAAGTATAAATGAATCTCAGCACCCCCCCAAAATCTGAAAGTTTGCAGAAATATCTTCAAGTAATTCATAAGAGGAAAAAATTAGATGCATTTGTATATTGTGTAAGACTATATATAGGCAATTATAAGACAGGTAAATTTTTTAAAGATAATGTGATTGAAATGTATAAGCTGATCATATATTCTAGCAGTCTCTGAAAACCTGGTATTATTTATTAGGTTCTAATTTTAGGATCTTGTTTTAGACAGTGGTATGACAAAACTATAACCTCAGGTCTTATCCTGTTCTTTTATGACACAGCGCATAAATGAGAGATCAGCAGCCAATCCATGCCGCGTGTCCACAACATTTATGTTAAAATGTAATAGAGAATTAAAATTATTTAGCTGTACATATGTGTGTGTGTATATACATATATATATGCGCATATATATATATCACCCATGAATAGGAATCTTAAAGTCCTCTTCCGATCTTTTCTTCATACCCTCCAGTACCTTTCTATCTCATTCATCTCTGTCATAATGCTGCAAGTAACACTGGACAGAAATCCTCCTCTCTCATTTCTCCTCAGTGAGCTGGCAAGATCACTACATTTGTGTGTAAGGATCATCTTATTGTAGTTCAGGAAGGGGATTTTATTTTTTTATTTTTTTATTTTTTTATTTTTTGAGAGGGAGTCTCACTCTGTCGCCCAGGCTGGAGTGCAGTGGCGCGATCTCGGCTCACTGCAAGCTCTGCCTCCTGGGTTCATGGCATTCTCCTGCCTCAGCCTCAGCCTCCTGAGCAGCTGGCACCACAGGTACCCGCCACCACACCCGGCTAATATTTTTTTGTATTTTTTTAGTAGAGACGGAGTTTCACCGTGTTAGTCAGGATGGTCTGTATCTCCTGACCTCATCATGAACCACCCTCCTTGGCCTCCCAAAGTGCTGGAATTACAAGCGTGAGCCACTGCGCCCGGCTGAGGGAACTGTTTTTTAAATATTCCCATACTGTGACTTCATGGGCATGAATTGAA
>NW_016897051.1:0-1462 GCF_001698545.2 Rhinopithecus bieti | reverse complement strand
ATCAGTTACATTAAAATTACATAATAAATCCTAGATCTATTTTGAATGTCACACAATTTGTTTAAATCACTTCAAAGAGCTAAGTTCTTAGATTCACCAAATAAGGTACTCTCTCTAAAGCCTAGCTAGTCCCAACTGCCCAGATTTTAAAAGCACTAACTTTCTCATCTCTTGACAGTGTAAGTTACACAATACCATTACTAAACTATTTCTTTTCTTTTTTGAGATGGAGTCTCGCTCTGTCGCCCAGGCTGGAGTGCAGTGGCGTGATCTCGGCTCACTGCAAGCTCCGTCTCCTGAGTTCATGGCATTCTCCTGCCTCAGCCTCCCGAGTAGCTGGGACTACAGGCACATGCCCGGCTAATTTTTTGTATTTTAGTAGAGATGGGGTTTCACCATGTTAGCCAAGATGGTCTCAATCTCCTGACCTCATGATCCGCCTGCCTGGGCCTCCCAAAGTGTTGGGATTACAGGCGTGAGCCACTGCGCCCAGCCTAAACTATCACTTTCTAAAGCTCCATTCAAATCACCTGAAAACGATCAAATAAGGATTACTAAATTTCAGTTTTTTTTCACTGAGAAAGGCAGTGTGATCAAATTAAATTAAGTGTGTAAGCTCTTCAGTAACTTCTATTTTTTTCCAGATCTCTGACTATGTTTTCATAGCAATTTCACTCACTTTTAAGGCTTCATTAATCAGTCTTGCATTTAGTAAGTGCAGTGAGGCTCATTCTTCAAGAACCAAAATTCTGAGTTCCATTTATCCCTTGTACAAGGTTGCATAAGCAAAATAAATATAATTTCCTAATTTTGAAAACACCATGAATGATACCAATCTGATCCTATAAAAGCACAGGAAATGCATATCAACTCAGCATCTTGAGGTTTCCCACAAGATCAAACTTCCCATGGGTAAATCAGACCAGGTCCTGATAACAAAGCACTTCCTAGAAGCACACAAACCAGATGCAGAAGGAGCGAGGCAAGGTTCGCCATACCATTCCAATATGTTTTATTAGAATAAGGGGAGATTGTTGATTACATTACTCTCATTACAGTACTCTCATTACAACTATTACAATATTCCTAGAAGAAAATAACATCTACCATCTGTATGGCCTGTTAAGTGCTACAGATTGATAAACGTTTCAACCTAAAAGCAGTTAAAATTGTAGAACAGACAGAACGTGGTGGCTCACGTCTGTAATCCCAGCATTTTGGGAGGCCGAGGCGGGCAGATCATGAGGTTAGGAGTTCAAGACCAGCCTGGTCAACATGGTGAAACCCTATCTCTATTAAAATACAAAAGTTAGCTGTGCATGGCGTGCCCATAATCCCAGCTACTTGGGAGGCTGAAGCAGGAGAAATGCTTGAACCAGGACCCAGGAGGTGGAGGTTGCAGTGGGCCAACATCGCACCACTGCACTCCAGCCTGAGGTATAGAGCAAGACTCCATCTCAAA
>NW_016897050.1:0-243 GCF_001698545.2 Rhinopithecus bieti | reverse complement strand
GTGGCCGGATCTCAGCTCACTGCAAGCTCCGCCTCCCGGGTTGACGCCATTCTCCTGCCTCAGCCTCCCGAGTAGCTGGGACTACAGGCGCCCGCCACCTCGCCCGGCTAGTTTTTTGTATTTTTTTAGTAGAGACGGGGTTTCACCATGTTAGCCAGGATGGTCTCGATCTCCTGACCTCGTGATCCGCCCGTCTCGGCCTCCCAAAGTGCTGGGATTACAGGCTTGAGCTACCGCACCCGG
>NW_016897049.1:0-1461 GCF_001698545.2 Rhinopithecus bieti | reverse complement strand
TCATCCTTATTTCACTTTCTTTTAAATATTCACATTGTAAAATGTTTGTAACTTATAATTTTGAAACAAAATTTCAAACATAAAATTTCAAAATTTCCTCTTAAAAGTGAGAGTAACCTGCCCAGATTTACCAGTTGTGAATGTTTTGCCCCTTTGCTTTATCATTTGCACTGTATGTGTGTGTGTGTGTGTGTGTGTGTGTGTCTATTTCTCTCTAACTCATTAGAGAGTAAATTGCAGAAATCGTATTTCTTTACCCCTAAGTATTTCCTAAGACCAAGGACATTCCCCTTTGATATAATACAATTATCTAATCCACTGTCCCGATTCAAATCTTACCAGTCATCCCAATCATGTCTTCTCTAGCTCTTTTCTCCTGGTCCTGGATCCAATCCGGGATCATGAACTGCTGTGATCCTTAACTCTCTTTAATCTAAAATATTCCTCAGCCTTTCTCTGCCTTACATGACTTGTACGTTTTGAAGCGTTTCAGCCAACTATTTTATAGTATATCTCTCCATTTGGGTTTGACGTTTCTTCATGATTAGATTGAGGTTGCATGGGGAACACCACAATGGGGACGTTGGCACTTTCTCAGTGCTGTAGTGTCCTGTTAGGAGATGAGTTATACCAGTTTGTCTCATTATTTGTGACATTAACTTTGATCATGTGTTTAAGATTATATTTGCTATGTTCTTCTACTGTGAAGTTTGCCTGTCATTAGCAAGAAATGTGTGGGGTAATACTTTGAAGTTAAGTAAATGTCCTGTTCCTCTTCAAACTTTAATGTACTAGTTTTATCTTCCCTTGATGAATTTTATCTGTTCTATTATTTCTATTATGGCTGAAAAAATAGTGATTTTTTTTTTTTTTTTTTTACTATCTATAGATATTAGTTGGCATTCTACTGTAAGGAAAACTTTCTTTTCTCTTGTACTTATTCATTCTCCCCAGGAATCAGTCATTTTCCAAGGAGACCTAGTTCCTTTCTGTGAGTTGTTTTGAGTTCATTTTGAAGTTTTGAGTTCGTTTTACTGTAATATGCCTAGGTGTGATTTTCTCTTTATTTATTCTGCTTAGGATTTGCAGAGATTTTTTTCAACCTGTGGCTTGATGTCCATCACTTTTGGAAATTTCTCAGCCAGAATAGTATCTGCAGACAGCGTGTCTGTTCCATTTTCTCTCTTTTCTCCTTGTCGGACTTCATTCACATGGATGTTAGAACTTTTGCCATGGCCTCATATTATTCCCACAATTTTATGTGTTTTCGTCCTTTTTTCTCTCTGGTTTTCTATCTAGTCACTTTCTAGTGACCTGTCTTACCGTTTATGCATCTTCTCTTCTGCTTTGTCTAAATCCCTCTATTGGATTCTTCATTTCATTCATTATATTTTCAGTTCTAGGATTTCTATTTGACTTCTGATTTAGGTTCTCTGGTAAAATTATCTGCCTTTTCATCCA
>NW_016897048.1:0-2379 GCF_001698545.2 Rhinopithecus bieti | reverse complement strand
AAAAAAAAAAACTTTTTTTTTTTTTAAACGAATCTTACTTTGTTGCCAGTCTGGAGCACAATGGCACGATTCTCCTGCCTCAGCCTCCCGAGTAGCTGGTACTACAGGTGGGCGCCACCACACCCAGTTAATTTTGTATTTTAGTAGAGATGGAGTTTCACCATGTTGGCCAGGATGGTCTCGATCTCTTGACCTTGTGATCCACCCATCTCGGCCTCCCAAAGTGCTGGGATTACAGGTGTGAGCCACCGCGCCTGGCCAAAAGTTTTTTTTTTTTTGGCCTGGTCTGGTGCCCCGTACCTCAGGAGGCTGAGGTGGGAGGATCGCTTGAGCCCAGGAGTTCAGGCTGCAGCAAACTACGATCACACCATTGCACTCCAGCCTGGGCAACAGAGTGAGACCATGTTTCTAAAAGAAATAAAAAATAAAATAACCATCACAGGTAGGCACCAACAATGTACACCACAACTGTAGTGTCTGAGCCCAGGATCTGCATGCCAGTGCCCCGGAAGCCATGACCTCCCTGAGGCCAAGCACTGCTGGATCTACCTCTGCATCTACCAACGGAGTCCAGGGCCACTGTGCCCATCTTTGGGGCTTCACTGAGGTTCTTCTGAAAATGCCTCTCCACATCACAACTCCAATGGCTGTTGAAGGGCACAGATGCTGCAGTCCCTCTCTAGGACCCTCCTCGATATTCTCTTCTTCCCATCTTTCTCCAGCCACTCCTACCCGAATCGCCTCCTTTCTCCTTCAGCCCCACCAAGAAAAGCCTCTATTCTAATCAATGCCTAAAACAGATTAGTCGTAATTGTATGAAGAGGGTAAACACGTTCCCTTCACCCTACGATTTTCCAAAGGGGACAGGTTTTGAAAATGTCATAAATGTATCAAACCATCAAATGTATTAATGCATGAAGTCAGCTCGATAAATTGGCAGCCTTAAGTCATGGTGGCGTGTGCTTTATGACAAGGTAAAATTGCCCCATTTTCATCAATACCGAAAATAAAACCAATGACTATGATAATGAGTAGTCTGTGTTTCACCCATTCTCCAAACTGGAGCCTGGAAATGCCCTCTCACCAGCCCTGTGCCTGCCACAGGGTTCAGACAGGGAAACAGAGGCCCTGTGAAGACCGAGGGGTGAGATTATACACACGTGCACACACACACACACACGTATACATGCATGTATATATGTGTGTACACATATGCATATATATGTGTATATGTGTGTATATATGTATTCCAAAATGAGGGAGAGGAAATTTAGGGAAACAGTCCACAAAAGGACTCTCACTTCTGACACCCCAGCAAGTTCAGGAGATCTCCAAGACCACCTTCAGGTTTAATAATTTGCTAGAAGGACTCACAGAACTCAGAAGGGCATCCTACTCACACTTACAGCTTATTACAGCAAAAGGACACAGATTAAAATCAGCCCAGGGAAGAGACACGTGGGGCAGAGTCTAGGAGGGCTCCACACGTGGATCTCCCAGTTGTCCCCTCCCAGGGGAGTCGTGGGCAGCGCTGACATCTCCCAGCAGTGAGGTCTGACAATGCACACGGATATGTTTCTCCCTTGACATTTGGACAACAAGGATGTGTGGCGTTGGCAAGAAGGGCTGCCCACAAGATGAGTTCTGTTTCCCACCTTCACCCTCACTTCCTCTGATGGATTCCTCCTGCGGAACATGCCAAAGACAGTGCACTCTCATGCCATGTCCAAGAGGTATCCTGAGCTGGCTTCTCCTGGGCTTCTCTCTTCCTCCCTGGGCCACCTTGCCTCCATCGCGGCCATCTGCACACCACCCCAGGAAAGGCTCTTCCACTTAGGGGTGGCACCTGGACACATGCCACCCAGGCTCGAAGGGGAGCAGGCAGCCTCCCAGACCAAGCTCCCCATGCACGGGTGGCTGTGTGTGCTGTGAAGAAACATGGAGACATCAATGAAAAGCAGAGACCCACTGACGGCTCTCTTCCTCGCCACCTCAGGTCTCCCCACAACAGTCAGGAATAAGACTCGCCTCCTTCAACCACCTTCTGAATCTCCCCTTAAAATATAATATTTCTTAAGATTGTTTAATTTTAAAGAAAATTGGCCAGGCGTGGTGGCTCATGCCTGTAATTCCGGCACTTTGGGAGGCTGAGTCAGGAGAATCGCTTGAGCCCAAGAGTTTGAGACCAGCCTGGGCAACTCAGGGAGACGCAGTCTCTATTTAAAAAAAAAAAGTAAAAGAAAAGAAAATTCAAAATGAGCCATAATCTCTCCACCTAGATAATTCCTACTGACATTTTGAAATAATAAAATATATATGTATGTGTATCTATATATAGTCATATGTTGAATATATATATTCATATGTTGAATATATATT
>NW_016897047.1:0-1037 GCF_001698545.2 Rhinopithecus bieti | reverse complement strand
ATTTGTTTAAGTTATTTGTAGATGTTGCATATTACCCTTTGTCAGATGAATGGATTGCAAAATTTTCTCCCATTTGGTAGGTTGCCTGTTCACTCTGATGATACTTTCTTTTGCTATGCAGAAGCTCTGTAGTTTAATTAGATCCCATTGGTCAATTTTGGCTTCTGTTGCCATTGCTTTTGGTGTTTTAGACATGAAGTCTTTGCCCATACCTATGTCCTGAATGGTATTGCCCAGGTTTTCTTCTAGGATTGAAGCTATTCCAAACAACAGAAAAGAGGGACTCCTCCCTAACTCATTTTATGAGGCCAGCATCATCCTGATACCAAAATCTGACAGAGACACAACACAAAAGAAAATCTCAGACCAATACCCCTAAGGAACATCAGTGCAAAATCCTCAATAAAATGCTGGCAAACTGAATCCAGCAGCACATCAAAAGCTTATCTACCACGATCAAGTCAGCTTCATGCCTGGGATGCAAGGCTGGTTCAACGTACACAAATCAATAAACAGAATCCATCACATAAACAGAACCAATGACAAAAAACACATAATTATCTCAATAGATACAGAAAAGGCCTTCAACAAAATTCAACAGTCCTTCATGCTAAAACTCTCAATAAACTAGGTATCGATGGAACGTATCTTGAAATAATAAGCTATTTGTGACAAACCCACAGCTAATATCATACTGAATGGACAAAACTGGAAGCATTCCCTTTGAAAACTGGCACAAGAAAAGGATGCCCTCTCTCACCACTCCTATTCAACATAGTATTGGAAGTTCTGGCCCAGGCAATCAGGCAAAAGTAAGAAATAAAGTATATTCTAATAGGAAGACAGGAAGTCAAATTGTCTCTGTTTGCATATGACAAGATTGTATATTTGAAAATCCCATCATCTCAGTTCAAAATCTCCGTAAGCTGATAAGCAACTTGAGCAAAGTCTCAGGATACAAAATCAATGCGCAAAACTCACAAGCGTTCCTGTACACTAATAACAGACAAACAGAGAGTGAACTCATGAGTGAACTC
>NW_016897046.1:0-633 GCF_001698545.2 Rhinopithecus bieti | reverse complement strand
ACAAAATGCCATCCACACAAAATCTCATCTGAAGGTCACCAGCATCAAAGATCAAAGGTAGATAAATCCACAAAATGAGGAAAAACAGCGCAAAAGGATGAAAATTCCAAAATCCAGAATGCCTTTTCTCATCCAAAGCATCACAACTCCTCACCAGCAAGGGAACAAAACTGGATGGAGAATGAGTTTGACAAATTGACAGAAGTAGGCTTCAGGAGGTCAGTAATAACGAACTACTCCGAGCCAAAGGAGCATGTTATAACCCAATGCAAGGAAACTAAGAACCTTGAAAAAAGGTTAGAGGAATTGCTAAGTAGAATAACCAGTTTAGGGAAGAACATAAACGACCTGATGGAGCTGAAAACACAGCACAAGAACTTCGTGAAGCATACACAAGTATCGATAGCCGAATCGATCAAGCAGAAGAAAGGATATCAGAGATTGAACATCAACTTAATGAAATAAAGCATAAAGACAAGATTAGAGAAAAAAAATTGGAAAGGAATGAGCAAAACCTCCAAGTAATATGGGACTATGTGAAAAGACCAAACCTACGTTTGATTGGTGTACCAGCAAGTGATGGGGAGAATGGAACCAACTTGGAAAACACTTCAGGATACTGTCCAGGAGAAC
>NW_016897045.1:0-638 GCF_001698545.2 Rhinopithecus bieti | reverse complement strand
GTGTTTTAGTCATGAAGTCTTTGCCCAGGTCTATGTTCTGAATGGTATTGCCCAGGTTTTCTTCTAGGGCTTTTATGGCATTAGGTCTTACATTTAAGTATGTAATCCATCTTGAGCTAACTTTTGTATATGGTGTAAGGAAGGGTTTCTACATATGGCTAACCAGTTTTCCCAGCACCATTTATTAAATAGGGAATCCTTTCCCCATTTCTTGTTTTCAGGTTTTAAAGATCAGATGGTTTTAGATGTGTGGTGTTATTTCTGAGGCTTCTGTTCTGTTCCATTGGTCTATATATCTGCTTTGGTACCAGTACCATGCTGTTTTGGTTACTATAGCCTTGTAGTATAGTTTGAAGTCAGGTAGCATGATGCCTCCAGCTTTGTTCTTTTACTTAGGATTGTCTTGGTTATGTGGGCTCTATTTTGGTTCCATATGAACTTTAGAGTAGTTTTTTCCAATTCTGTGAAGAAAGTCATTGGTAGGTTGATGTGAATGGCATTGAATCTATAAATTACCTTGGGAAGTTTGGCCATTTTCGTGATACTGATTCTTCCTATCCATGAGCATAGAATGTTCTTCCATTTGTTTGTGTCCTCTTTTATTTCCTTGAGCAGTGGTTTGCAATTCTCCTTGAAGA
>NW_016897044.1:0-636 GCF_001698545.2 Rhinopithecus bieti | reverse complement strand
TATTAGAGAACTGTTATTTAAAAGATTTATTATTTTATCCATCTTTATTTTATTATAGAAATTGGTTCATAGTTTCAATTCCAAGTTGCAGATTGTTAGATGAAAACAAATACAATTCACAAATTCATTTTATTTTAGGGTTGATTGTCAATAAAATGTTTTCTGTTTCTAAAACTACTAACTATGAGAGTATGGTTCCAGTTTTAAGTGAATTTACTTCTAAAGATCAGTTCCTATTGTACTCAGACAATAAAGACCTCCTGGACACTAATTAATTTTCTAATATTGAGCAATTCGTGTATCACTGGAATGAAGCCTCCTTGTTCTTGGTATATTATTCTCTTAACATTCCTTAGGATACTAGTGGTTAGAATTTTTTAAAATTATTTTAGTTGTTATGATATGTATTACTCTTGTATTGAAAAAAGCATAATTATTTTAAGATCTACTAGTATTTTATATAAAATATATTTTATTTACTTATAAATGAAATTGGCCTGTAGTTTATATTTATGTGGTATCTTTGGCAGGTTTTGGTATCAACATTGTACTGTCTTTGTCAATTGAGAAACTGTAAACATTAGGAATATTTGAGTAGTACAAATATTATTTGTATAAAAATTTGAAATAATATCT
>NW_016897043.1:0-635 GCF_001698545.2 Rhinopithecus bieti | reverse complement strand
GAGACAGGGTCTCACTTTATTGCCCGGGCTGGAGTGTAGTGGTGTGATCTTGGCTCACTGCAACCTCTGCCTCCCAAATTCAAGCAATTCTCCCACCTCAGCCTCCTGAGTAGCTGGGACTACAGGCACGTGCCACTATGCCCAGCTAATTTTGTGTTTGTTGGTAGTGACGGGGTTTCACCATGTTTGCCAAGCTGGTTTTGAGCTCCTGACCTCAAGTGATCCACCTGCCTGGGCCTCCCAAAGTGCTGGGATTACAGGTGTGAACCATCACAGCTGGCCAAATGATGTTTCTATCTTTAGATCTTTGAGGAATTGCCACACTGTCTTCCACAATGATTGAACTGATTTACACCTCCACTAACAGTATATAAGCATTCCTTTTCTCCACAACCTCGCCAGCATCTGTTATTTTTTTTACTTTTAATAACAGCCGTTCTGATTAGTGTGAGATGGTATCTCATTGTGGTTTTGATTTACATTTCTTTAATGATAGTGATGTTGAGATTTTTTTTTTCATGTGATTGTTGGCTGCATGTATGTCTTCTTTTGAAAAGTGTCTGTTCATGTCCTTTGCCTACTTTTATTATTATTATTATTATACTTTAAGTTCTAGGGTACATGTGCATAACGTG
>NW_016897041.1:0-1041 GCF_001698545.2 Rhinopithecus bieti | reverse complement strand
CCCCCCACATGAAGGGCTCTCAGAGGGAGCCTCCTGATAGAGTTCTCTATATGTCTCCTGTTGCAGTTGCTGGATCTTTCCAGATCACCACACCACATCACCCAGCCACTCTGCCCAGTGGGAGGGCAGACAGTGTTCCAGTGTGGGAGGAAGGGGTGTAAGATGCAGGTATTATGTGAGGAGGGCACCAAAGAGAGTTACTGTGAGAAAGTCCTCATGGTCAAAAGGTGGATTACCAAGAATAAAGCATCATAATGTCCAGTTGAGCCCAGATTAGCTTAAAAGGTCTAGTCTTTGATTCTTTATGGATTATTGTTTTGATGTATGTCTTAGTTTTTTTATGCTGCTATAACAAAACACCTCAGGCTGGGTAATTTATAAAGAACAGAAGTAGGTTTCTCACAGTTCTGGAGGCTGGGAAGTCCAAGATCAAGACGCTGACAGGTTCGGTGTCTGGGGAAGATATTTCTGCTTCCAAGGTGGCACACTGAATCCTGCTTCCTCCAGAGGGAACAAACAACATGGCAGAACAACAGAAGAGAGAGAACCCACTCTCTCAAGCCCTCTTATAAGGGCCTTAATCCTATCCATGAGAGCTTTCCCCTTATGATTTAAACATCTTCAAAATGCCCCACCTCATGATACTATTACATTGGCAATTAAGTTTCAACATATGAATTTTAGAAGAAATGTTCAGACCATAGTGAAGTATTTCTGTAGTTAGTGGCTCATTTTAGGACATTATCCTTTTCCTTCCCATTTAATCTCCTACTCTGAAATATTCTTCATGCCTAACTCTGAATATTTAGTCATTATAGGGATCTTAATATCAGGAGGTAAATACGGTCGTGGTTTTTTTGTGCCATGAGAAGCTTGATCTTTTCTCTGGCGCTGTGTAAATGGCTGGGGATTTAAAAGCCATTTTCTCTGACCAGTTGTTTATGCTTGTTCTCCTATTTGCCATTCAGTAAGTAAATGGTCTTTAACACGGGCGTTTTGATTTTCAAACCATAATTAGGAAAGAACGCACTTCATGTGGGG
>NW_016897040.1:0-373 GCF_001698545.2 Rhinopithecus bieti | reverse complement strand
GCTAATATTTCAGTATATCCATTTTCACGCTTGTTTAAATGTATACATACACAAGTATATTTATAGATAAGGGTTTTTTTAAAAGCAGGATGGGCCAGATGTGGTGGCTCATGCCTGTAATCCCAACACTTTGGGAGGCCAAGGCAGGCGGATCATGAGATCAGGAGATTGAGACCATACTGGCTAACACGGTGAAACCCCGTCTCTACTAAAATACAAAAAAATTAGCTAGGCATGGTGGCGGGTGCCTGTAGTCCGAACCAACAACTCGGGAGGCTGAGGCAGAAGAATGGTGTGAACCCGGGAGGCGGAGCTTGAAAGGGACAAGAATCGCCCCTCCCCCCCCCCCGGGGTACAGAGCAGGCCCCCCTCT
>NW_016897039.1:0-286 GCF_001698545.2 Rhinopithecus bieti | reverse complement strand
CCCCTCTTTGTCTTTTTTGATGTTTGTTGGTTTAAAGTCTGTTTTATCAGAGACTAGCATTGCAACCCCTGCTTTTTTTCCTTTCCATTTGCTTGGTAAATATTCCTCCATCCCTTTATTTTGAGCCTATGTGTGTCTTTCCACGTGAGATGGGTCTACTGAATATAGCACACAGATGGGTCTTGACTGTTTATCCAATTTGCCAGTCTGGATCTTTTAATTAGGCATTTAGCCCATTTACATGGAAGTTAATATTGTTATGTGTGAATTTGATCCTGTCATTATG
>NW_016897037.1:0-395 GCF_001698545.2 Rhinopithecus bieti | reverse complement strand
TTCTAAAACCAGAGTGCCTCTTCTCCTCCAAAGCACCACAGCTCCTCGCCAGCAATGGAACAAAGCTGGATGGAGAATGACTTTGACGAGCTGACAGAAGTAGGCTTCAGAAGGTCGGTAATAAAAAACTTCTCCAAGTTAAAGAAGCATGTTTGAACCCATCACAAGGAAGCTAAAACCTTGAAAAAAGATTAGACGAATGACTCACTAGAATAAACAGTGTAAAGAAGAACTTACATGAGCTAATGGAGCTGAAAGCCATGGCACAAGAACTTTGTGATGCATGCACAAGCTTCAATAGCTGATTCGAGCAAGTGGAAGAAAGGGTATAGTGACTGAAGATCAAATTAATGAAATAAAATGAGAAGACAAGGTTAGAGAAAAAAGAATAAAAG
>NW_016897036.1:0-393 GCF_001698545.2 Rhinopithecus bieti | reverse complement strand
CAGGCTGTGTGTCCTTCACGGCAGCATCTGCTGGGACACAGCAAGGCGTTCGTCTCCTAGGAAGCTTCCCTGAGACCTCTCAGTCCTGCCGGCACCTGCCCAGCTCCCAGATGGGGCCACTGCGATGCAGGGAGGGGCTGCGATGTCCCCGAGCTCCCACAGTGTGGGGTGAGATCATCTCACCCTGAGCCCCAGACCCTTTCCAGCCTGTGTCCCTTTCCCCTTTGCCACAGAAACTTTGGGGCCCCATCTCCCTCCTGGCTGGTCGCCTCCCCATCTCCCTCCTGGCTGGTCACCTCCCCATCTCCTCCTGGCTGGTCGCCTCCCCATCTCCTCCTGGCTGGTCGCCTCCCCATCTCCTGGCTGGTCGCCTCTTCCTGTCACTCACAGAGA
>NW_016897035.1:0-303 GCF_001698545.2 Rhinopithecus bieti | reverse complement strand
CTATAGATTGTAATGAGAACACGAACAAATTCAAAGTAAGCAGGGTGATGTGAGAAGTAACGTGGGGAGAAATAGGTGACATTTGAGCTGAGACCTGAATGATTCTCCATCCAGGGGAAGTACATTCTAGCAGAAAGAAAAGTAAGTGCACCCATTAGGCAGGAAGGAGCTTCAGGGAATGTAAAGGAGGCAAGTCACGGTTAGAGTACAGAAAACAAGAAAGGGGAATGGTTAAAGATGAATTTGGAGAGGTAGGCAGGAACAAAATTATCAGTGCTTTGTAGCCTTATAATTTATCCTTTA
>NW_016897034.1:0-1970 GCF_001698545.2 Rhinopithecus bieti | reverse complement strand
TAATTCATTTAATTAAAGTAGTAACAGTACAATGTATTATTATAGCATATGGTTAAATAAAACAAATGGTACCAATATCATAAAAGACATGATGAAAGAAACTGAAAATATTCTGTTATAAGTTTTCTGCTTTGCATATAGTGTTATAGTATTATTTGAAAGCAGACATATTTGTTAAAACATGTATTGCAAACTTTAGCACAAGTACTAATTTTTTTTAAAAGAGGTATAATTTATATGCTGAGAGATAACACAATACAATGATATAAAATTCTCACAAAACCAGAGAAGGCATAAAAGAGGAGAAAAGAAACAAAGAACAAGTGGAATAAACAGAAAATACCTGAAAGCATGGTAGATATTAGCGCAAATGTATCAATAATCATTTAAATGTGAATCATCTAAATATAGCAATTAAAACCTTCACATTGTCAGAGTGGATTAAAAGAAAACAATATCTATGTTGTCTACAAGATACTCACTTTCAATAGCAAGAGTCAAATAGGTTAAAAGTAAAGGGATGAAGGAAGGTATATGAACACTAATCAAAATAAAGCTGTTGTAGCTATTTTAATTCAGAAAAGTTAATAGCAAGAAAATATCTAGGATAAAAGTGGCATTACAAAATGATATGTATGTAAAGTGGTGAATTCTCTAAGACAACAATTCCAAATATGTACGCATTTAACAAGATAGCATGAAAATATGTGAAGCAAAACTGATAGAACGGAAGGAAGGGAGAAACAGACAAATCTATTGTTATAGCTGGAGACTTCTGCACCCTTCCTTTTGCAATTGATAGATCAGTAGGGCAGAAAATCAGTAAGAATATAGCCAACTTGAAAATACTATCAATCAACTTGATCTAATTGACCTTTATAGAATATTCCATCCATTACCGGTAGAATATATAATCTTCTTAAGCTCTCATGACATACTCACCAAGACACACCACATTCTATGCCACAGAATACACTTTGAGCAGTTTCAAAATTAGAAATCAGATAAAGTATCTTCTTAGACCACAGTGAAATTAAATTAGAAATAAATAACTGAAAGATAGGTGGAAAATTCTCAAGTATTTGGAGATTGAACAAAAGTTGTCTAAAATGCACATGCATCAAATTGTCTCAAGAGAACTTTTAAGAAATATTTTAAACTGAGTGAAAATATACATACAATCTATCAAAACTTGTGAGATGTAGCAAAACCAGTACTTAGGAGAAATGTATAGTATTAAATGCATATATTAGAAAAGACAAAAGTTATAAAATTTGAATCTTACACTAGAAAAGTACAGAAAAAATAGCCATTTAAGTCTCAAGCAAGCAGAAAAAAGAAATAATAAAATTGAAGAGGAAATCATTCACATTAAAATTAGAAAACAATAGAGAAATCAATGAAACCAAAAGCTGGTTTCTTGAAAAAAATCAATGAAGCCAAAAGCTGGTTTCTTGAAAAAATCAATGAAACCAATAAGCTCTATCAAGGCTCACTAAGAAAAAAAAGAGAAGACACAAATCACCAATATCAGAAATAAAAGCAGGGTCATCAAATTACTGATGCCACAAACATTAAAAGATAATAAAGGGGCCGGGCGCAGTGGGTCATGCCTGTAATCCCAGCACTTTGGGAGGCTGAGGCACGTGAATCACGAAGTTGGGAGATTGAGACCATCCTGGCCAACATGGTGAAACCTCATCTCTACTAAAATACAAAATTAGCTGGGCATGGTGGCGTATGCCTGTAATCCCAGCTACTCGGGAGGCTGAGGCAGAAGAATCCCTTGAACCAGGATGTCGGATGTTGCAGTGAGCCATTGCACTCCAGCCTGGTGACAGAACGAGACTCCATCTAAAAAAGTCATCATCATCATCATCATCATCATCATCATAAAGGAATGCTATGCTCACAGTTTTATAAATTAGATGAAGTGAACCTATTTCTTCAGATATACAAAATACCAAAAT
>NW_016897033.1:0-1968 GCF_001698545.2 Rhinopithecus bieti | reverse complement strand
TTTACAAACAATCCAATTACAATATTTAGTTACTTTAAAAGTACAGTTAAGTTTTATTGATAATAGTCACCCTGTTATACTATCAAATTGTAGGTCTTATTTATTCTTTCTATTTTTTGGTACCAAGTAACCATCCTCACCTCCGCCTCCACAAACTCCCCACTAACCTTCCTATCCTCTGATAGCCACCCTTCTACTCTCTACATTCATAAGTTCAAATCTTTGGATTTCTGGATCAATTCTTTTGATTTTGATTCTTTTGATTTTGGATCCCACAAATCCAAAATCCAAACCCAAAGTGAGGCTTATTTCACTTAACATAATGATCTCCAATTTCATTCATGTTGTTGTAAATGACAGCATATCATTCTTTTGTGGCTGAATAGTACTCCATTGTGTATATGTACCACATTTTCTCTATCTGTGTATCTGTTGATGGACATTTAGGTTGCTTCCAAATCTTAGCTATTTGTATATTATCTGCTTATCTGCTAAATTATAAGGTGTATGAGTGCAATGGATAGTTTTCTTCAGTGCTTTATCCTCAACACCTAGAAAATGCCTACATCATGGTTAGCATTCAATAAATATAAGTTTTGCATGAATGAAAGAAGAAGGAAAGAAGGTCGTTCTTGGAAATTAAAGTGCAATTCATTTAAAACAAAATCTTAATATACCCTCTGATAAGTTTTCCTCTATTATAAAACACTGATCTGACACCAATGATAATTAAACCACAATATCCTCTTCAAGACAAAGTGACAAACCACAAGATAGGTAATTAATCATCATGAAAACAAATATACCTGCCTCTGAACCAGCATTTTGGTGCTTTTGAAACATTATTATGATTTAGATTAATTCAGGCTGACTTAATAAGTAACATTGAATGTGTAATCTCACCTTCTAGTTTAATAAAGTAACAACAAAATTGAAATACATATTTTAATCACCTAGCATGGATTATAAGATAAAACATAAGTTTCAAATGTGGTTTTGGCTTTTCCAAGGACTTTTAAATAAGAGAATCCTTGAGAAGTTGACCAACAGCATAAAATCAAAATTTAATACTAAATGGTACAGTAGACCCATGAACAATGCAGCAGTTAGGTATGCTGACCCTCACACAGTTAAAATTCATGTATAGCTTTTGGCTCCCCTAAAACTTAACTATTAATATACCACTGTTGAGTAGAAGCCTTACTGAAAACATGGTCAATTAACACATGTTGTGTGTTATTTGTATTATACATCGTATTCTTACAATATCATAATAAAGATAAAGAAAACAAAACGTTTTAAAACCTCAAAAGAAAGATAAAATATACTTACTATTCATTAAGTCGAAGTAGCTCATCACAAAATCTTCATCCTTGTCATTTTGCATTGAGTAGGCTGAGGAGGAGGAGGAAAAGGAGGGTTTGGTCTTGCTGTCACAGGGGTAGCCAAGTCAGGAGAAAATCCATGTATAGGTGGACCTGTGCAGTTCAAGCCTGTGTTGTTCAAGGATAAACTGTATGTCTGCTTTGCTTAAACTTCAAACTCATATTAGAAATATCCTACAATAAAGATAAATCTGTGCAGAAGAAGTTGAAATTGTTGGTTGAAATCATGCATGTTATTTTATTATATTACATCTTTATGTTTGCCTTTAAATCATGACTTTTAATAACTCAGAGCGTTTTGACAGGTCCTGCTGCCTATATGTTAAAACTTTTAATATTTTGAGTTTTCATTTCTTAAAATGAAAATGAAGCATTTACATTCCATTTGCATTTTAATCATTTTATTTTATTTTGATTGAATCTAATTAATTGGTTGGATTTTTAAAAATTCTGTTTTTGACTTATCCACTTGTAAAACTGTAAATATTTTACAGTTTTCTAATGACAGTGAACGTATTATTTTGTTTTCAGTTATATTGTACATATTTTTTAAGTTATTGTTGAACTATTGCAAAAAATATGA
>NW_016897032.1:0-285 GCF_001698545.2 Rhinopithecus bieti | reverse complement strand
AAAAAAAAAGAAAAAAGAGGCCGGGCGCGGTGGCTCAAGCCTGTAATCCCAGCACTTTGGGAGGCCGAGGCGGGCGGATCACAAGGTCAGGAGATCGAGACCATCCTGGCTAACGCGGTGAAACCCCGTCTCTACTAAAAGTACAAAAAACTAGCCGGGCGAGGTGGCGGGCGCCTGTAGTCCCAGCTACTCGGGAGGCTGAGGCAGGAGAATGGCGTGAACCCGGGAGGCGGAGCTTGCAGTGAGCTGAGATCCGGCCACTGCACTCCAGCTTGGGCGACAGAG
>NW_016897031.1:0-286 GCF_001698545.2 Rhinopithecus bieti | reverse complement strand
GGGCGCGGTGGCTCAAGCCTGTAATCCCAGCACTTTGGGAGGCCGAGACGGGCGGATCACGAGGTCAGGAGATCGAGACCATCCTGGCTAACACGGTGAAACCCCGTCTCTACTAAAAAATACAAAAAACTAGCCGGGCGACGTGGCGGCGCCTGTAGTCCCAGCTACCCGGGAGGCTGAGACAGGAGAATGGCGTGAACCCGGGAGGCGGAGCTTGCAGTGAGCTGAGATCCGGCCATAGCACTCCAGCCTGGGTGACAGAGCGAGACTCCGTCTCAAAAAAAAA
>NW_016897030.1:0-395 GCF_001698545.2 Rhinopithecus bieti | reverse complement strand
TTGTGGCCATGGCCTATGACCGCTATGTGGCCATCTGCTTCCCCTGCACTACACCGCCATCATGAACCCCATGCTCTGTCTCTCCCTGGTGGCGCTGTCCTGGGTACTGACCACCTTCCATGCCATGTTACACACTTTACTCATGGCCAGGTTGTGTTTTGTGCAGACAATGTGATCCCCACTTTTCTGTGATATGTCTGCTCTGCTGAAGCTGGCCTGCTCTGACACTCGAGTTAATGAATTGGTGATATTTATCATGGGAGGGCTGATTCTTGTCATCCCATTCCTACTCATCCTTGGGTCCTATGCACAGATTGTCTCCTCCATCCTTAAGGTCCCTTCGTCTAAGGGTATCTGCAAGGCCTTCTCTACTTGTGGCTCCCACCTCTCTGTGG
>NW_016897029.1:0-397 GCF_001698545.2 Rhinopithecus bieti | reverse complement strand
ATAAAGTTCAATGCACTCAGAAATATCACATTGCAGATTCCAAGAAAATACTGTTAGCATACAGCTTCATGAAAAGAAAGGTGTAAATCTGTGACATGGATTCACACATCACAAAGTAGTTTCTCAGATAGCTTCTATTTGGTTTTGTCTGAGGATATTTTGTTTATCACAGTAGGCTTCAATGCAGTTCAAAATATCCCCACTCAGATTCCCCAGAAACAGTGCTACCAAACTGCTCCATGAAAACAGTGGTGTGACTCTGTGAGATGAATTCACACTTCACAAAGTTGTTTCTCAGAAAGCGTCTTTCAAGTTCTTATCTGAGGATACTTCTTTTGTCACCATAGGCTTCAATGCAATCCAAAATATCCCTTCTCAGATTCCCCAAAACAGTGCC
>NW_016897028.1:0-1985 GCF_001698545.2 Rhinopithecus bieti | reverse complement strand
ATAAACTATATATTATAATAGATTCTATAATATACATATAAATGATATATAATATAAACTAAATATACAAACTGTGTGTGTGTGTGTGTGTGTGTGTGTGTGTAGTTTTCATAGATTCTATCACACCTTGGCCCAAGGCATCATAATTTCTTACTGATATTATTATAACGGCTTATTTTTTCCTACAACCTTTTACTAGTACTATTTTCCTCAAAACCATTCCCGCACTGCTGCCGGGGTGATCTTTCTAAAATGCAATTCTGATCACTCACTCCTTTGCTTCACATGCCTCCATTGCTGCCAGAATGATATCAACCCCTGGGTATGAGGTACATGCCCTACTTACTGTGAACCTGTCTGGTCTCATTTCTCATCATCCTGCCTGTGATGCTGCAGCCTCGTTGAATTCCTCTAGGATCATACGGAGAATGTACCACATTTTAGAACTTTGCACATTCTGTTCCCGTTGCGGTGATTGTCCTTATCCCCTTCTTTGACAAGAGAACACCTACTTAGCTTTCAATCTTCGGTTCCAGGAAACCCATCATAACTTCACCCGTTTCCTCAACTTTCCTGTGTTCTCTCATCTTAATCTGATTAAGTGCTGGAGGAAGTCACTTAGAGGATTTCAGGACTGATTAAGAAAAAATATGTGGCCAGGAGGTGGCAGCAGCAAGCACCAACTTTACTTCAGTAGTTATGAAGGCAGGGAAAGTACCTCCCAGCATGATACCTCCAGAGGGTAAGGTGTGGGAGCCCACCATCTAGAAAAGGAGTGGGGAAGGAGACTCCTGGGGTCAAAGAGATCAAGAGGAGGTTTATGCACCTAGGTAATGTTGCTCAGTAGCCTGGCAGGGCACTTCTGAGTCAGAAAGCTCCGGAAGGGCAGCAGTGGCTTGGAAATTGCTCTAGCCCCATGGTTTTATCATATCCATGGGCAGGGCTAGCAGATATTGGGTGTGGTTTTGCGGGATATAAGAAGCTGGCAGATTCTAAATGGCTAAAATCTGCTTAATTGGGTGATATTTAAAATAATTGGATGTGTGAAAATTTGAGTTTGGTACTAGTGGGCTTTTGAGCAAATAAATGGATCTCAGGCTGCTGTGAAGAAATAAACAATTTAGTAACCGATATAGATGTGCCATATTTGATGCATTTGTGTAACACATGCCTCTATGAAGCAGTACTTTTACCACACTGCACTGTTACTACATTTTACCTTGTTTGTCCTTCCCACAACATAGATTCCTTGAGAGTAGAGGCAAGTTTTATTATTCTTGATATGGACTTCATAGGATCCAGAATAGTGTTTGATACAACGTGGAACACTAATAAATGTTGGTTTCATGAATAATTCCATATATTATTGAACTTGTCCAGAAGTGATCATCCTACCAGGTGCTAGAAGAAAGTCTCATCTCCACAGAGACATGTGATTCAAGCTAGTTTAAAGTTAGTATTCATACAGGACATCGGCAGTCATTTAATTTCAAGCCCTGAAATCTTTAGATTTGAGGTAATTTATTTTCTAAAATACAACCCATTTCTAGAAAATCATATCAAACTCAGAATGTCTGGCAGTAGGCCAAGGTCATCTTATTCAGATTTCAATCCTGTTATATTCTTGGAGAGATTGTTTTAGTCATTTTCACTATAATACTTGTCTCAAAACTTGTAGGATCGGAGGATGTGCAGTCTGAGGCCCAAGTGAGTCCATGAGCATCGGCCTGGTTTGTTCATTCATTTAGGGTATGATGCTGCCTCGCTGATCAATTCCTTATGGTAGGAGGGTCTAATAACCTTCAGAGGCCACAGAGATGGAAATAAAGTGTAAAGCTGGAGAAAAAATCCAGTTGTCTGCACAGGGGAACCAGAGTTATCAGAAGGGACAGTTAGTTTAAATATGGAGAAGACTCCTATCAAGAGGCCGGGTCGTGAATAGAGATGAGACATTTTATTTATTTTTATTTTTATTTATTATTATA
>NW_016897027.1:0-376 GCF_001698545.2 Rhinopithecus bieti | reverse complement strand
CTGTTTGGAGTGGGAGAAGGAAACCATTATAAAGTTGTAAAGTAGGTTTGTGTGATAGCTTGAAGTGGTAGAGACACTATCATTTTCAATTTTACTTTAAAAGCCTTCTGGCCGGGCGCGGTGGCTCACGCCTGTAATCCCAGCACTTTGGGAGGCCGAGGCGGGCGGATCACAAGGTCAGGAGATCGAGACCATGGTGAAACCCCGTCTCTACTAAAATACAAAAAATTAGTCGGGCGCGGTGGCGGGCGCCTGTAGTCCCAGCTACTCGGGAGGCTGAGGCAGGAGAATGGCGTGAACCCGGGAGGCGGAGCTTGCAGTGAGCCGAGATCGCGCCACTGCACTCCAGCCTGGGCGACAGAGCGAGACTTTTCCT
>NW_016897026.1:0-398 GCF_001698545.2 Rhinopithecus bieti | reverse complement strand
GTTGAATTGATCCCTTTATGTAATGGCCTTCTTTGTCTCTTTTGATCTTTGTTTGTTTACAGTATGTTTTATCAGGTACTAGGATTTCAACCCCTGCTTTTTTTTTTTTTTTTTTTTTTTTTTTTTTTTTTTTTTTTTTAAGGTTTGGGGTTTTTTCCCCCTTTTTTTTTTTTTTTTTTTTTTTTTTTTTTTTTTTTTTTTTTGCTTTCTATTTGGTTGGCAGGTCTTACTCCATCCCTTTATTTTAAACCTATGTGTGTCTCTGCACATGAGATGGTTCTCCTGAATACTGCACACTGATGAGTCTTGTTTCTTTATCCAATTTGCCAATCTGTGTCTTTTAATTGGGGGATTTGGCCCATTTACATTTAAGGTTAATATTGTTATGTATGAATTTA
>NW_016897025.1:0-1156 GCF_001698545.2 Rhinopithecus bieti | reverse complement strand
ATGATGGTTTCCAGCTTCATCCACGTCCCTGCAAAGGACACGAACTCCTCCGTTTTATGTCTTCATAGTATTCCATGGTGTATATGTGCCACATTTTTTTTTATTCGGTCTATCATTGATGGGTATTTGGGTTGTCCAAGTCTTTGCTATTGTGAACAGTGCTGCAGTAAAGATAAATGTGTGCATGTGTCTTTATAGTAGAATGATTTGTAATCTTTTGGGTATATACCCAGTAATGAGATTGCTTGGTCAATAATGGTATTTCTGGTTCTAGAACCTTGGGGAATTGCCACACTGTCTTCTACAATGGTGGAAGACACTCCCACCAGCAGTGTAAAAGCGTTCCTATTTCTCCCTATCCTCTCCAGCATCTGTTGTTTCCTGACTTTTAATGATCACCATTCTAACTGGTGTGAGATGGTATCTCATTGTGGGTTTAATTTGCATTTCTCGAATGACCAGTGATG
Source organism: Rhinopithecus bieti (assembly GCF_001698545.2). Classification (NCBI taxonomy): domain Eukaryota; kingdom Metazoa; phylum Chordata; class Mammalia; order Primates; family Cercopithecidae; genus Rhinopithecus; species Rhinopithecus bieti. Next base: position 689 of record NW_016897025.1, on the reverse strand, counting down.
GTGAGCTTTTTTTTCATATGTTTGTTGGCTGCATAATGTCTTCTTTTGAGAAGTGTCTGTTCATATCCTTCGCCCACTTGTTGATGGGGTTGTTTTGTCTTGTAAATTTGTTTAAGTTATTTGTAGATTCTGAATATCAACCCTTTGTCAGATGGATAGATTGCAAAATTTTATCCCATTATGTAGGTTGCCTGTTCACTCTGGTGATAGTTTCTTTTGCTGTGCAGAAGCTCTTTAGTTTAATTAGATCCCATTTGTCAATTTTGGTTTTGTTGCCATTGCTTTTGGTGTTTTAGTTATAAATCCTTTGCCCATGCCTATGTCCTGAATATTATTGCCTAGGTTTTCTTGTAGGGTTTTATGGTTTTAGATCTTACATTTAAGTCTTTAATCCATCTTGAGTTAATTTTGTATAAGGTGTAAGGAAGGGATCCAGTTTCAGTTTTCTGCATATGGCTAACCAGTTTTCCTAACACCATATATTAAATAGGGAATCCTTACCCCATTGCTTATTTTGTCAGGTTTATCAAAGTTCAGATGGTTGTAGATGTGTAGCGTTATTTCTGAGGCCTCTGTTCTGTTCCATTGGTCTATATATCTATTTTCATACCAGTACTATGCTGTTTGGTTACTGTAGCCTTGTAGTATAGTTTGAAGTCAGGTAACGTGATGTCTCCAACTTTGATGTT
>NW_016897024.1:0-377 GCF_001698545.2 Rhinopithecus bieti | reverse complement strand
TCAACCTGATCAAACCGGATCAAACCGGTTCGGACCGGATGAGAACGGATCAAACCGGTTCTGACCGGATCAAACCGGTTTGGACTGGATCAAACCGGATGAAACCGGTTTCAACCGGATCAAACCGGATCAAACCGGTTCGGACCGGATGAGACCGGATCAAACCGGTTGGGGCCGGATCAAACCGGATCAAACCGGTTGGGGCCGGATCAATCCGGTTGGGACCGGATCAAACCGGATCAAACCGGTTTGGACTGGATCAAACCGGATCAAACCGGTTTCAACCGGATCAAAACGGATCAAACCGGTTCGGACCAGATGAGACCGGATCAAACCGGTTGGGGCCGGATCAAACCGGTTCTGACCGGATCAAACCG
>NW_016897023.1:0-1465 GCF_001698545.2 Rhinopithecus bieti | reverse complement strand
TCATTAAGTTGATCTTCAATCACTGATATCCTTTCTTCTACTTGACTGATTTGGCAATTGAAACTTGTGTATGCTTCACGAAGTTCTCGTGCTGTGTTTTCAGCTCCATCAGGTTGTTTATGTGCTTCTCTACACTGATTATCCTAATTAGGATTTGTCTAATCTCTTTTCAAGGTTCTTAGCTTCCTTGCATTGGGTTAGAACATGCTCCTTTAGCTCAGAGGAGTTTGTTATTATCCACCTTCTGAAGCCTACTTCTGTCAGTTTGTCAAACTCATTCTCCATCCAGTTGTGTTCCCTTGCTGGCAAAAGTTGTGATCTTTTGGAGGAGAAGAGGTGTTCAGGATTTTGGAATTTTCAGCCTTTCTGCACTGGTTTCTCCCCATCTTTGTGGTTTTATCTACCTTTGGTCTTTGATGTTGGTGACTTACAGATGGGGTTTCAGTGTGAATGTCCTTTTGCTGATGTTGATGCTATTCTTTTCTGTTTGTTAGTTTTCCTTCTAACAGTCAGGCCCCTCAGCTGTAGGTCTGTTGGAGTTTGCTGGAGGTCCACTCCAGACCCTGTTTGCCGGGGTATCATCAGCAGAGGTTGCAGAACAGCAAATATTGCTGCCTGATCCTTCCTCTGGAAGCTTTGTCCCAGAGGGCACCTGCCAGTTGTCAGCCAGAGCTCCCCTGTATGAGGTGTCTGTTGGCCCCTACTGGGAGTTGTCTCCCAGTCAGGGTGCATGGGGATCAGGGACCCACTTGAGGAGGCAGTCTGTGTCCATTATCAGAGCTCAAACGCTGCACTGGGAGAACCACTGCTCTCTTCAGAGCTGTCAGGCAGGGACATTTAAGTCTACTGAAGCTGCACCCACAGCTGCCTCTCCCTCCGGTGCTCTGTCCCAGGGAAATGGGGTTTTATCTATAAGTTCCTGACTGGGGCTTCGGCCTTTTGTTTCAGAGATGCCCTGCCCACAGAGGTGGAATCTAGAGAGGCAGTTGGCCTTGCTGAGCTGTGGTGGGCTCCACCCAGTTTGAACTTCCTGGCAGCTTTGTTTACACTCTGAGCATAAAACTGCCTACTCAAGCTTCAGCAATGGTGGACGCAGCCAACAAACTTATGAAAAAATGTTCATCATCACTGGTCATTAGAGAAATGCAAATCAAAACTACAATGAGATACTATCTCATGCCAGTTAGAATGGTGATCATTTAAAACTTAAAGTATAATAAAAGAAAAAAAAGAATGGCAATCATTAAAAGTCAGGAAACAACAGATGCTGATGAGGATGTGGAGAAATAGGAACGCTTTTACACTGTTGGTGGGAGTGTAAATTAGTTCAACAATTGTGGAAGACACTGTGGTGACTCCTCAAGGATCTGGAACTAGAAATCCCATTTGACCCAGCAATCCCATTGCTAGGTATATACTCAAAGGATTATAAATCATTCTACTATAAAGAAACATGCACATGTAT
>NW_016897022.1:0-1038 GCF_001698545.2 Rhinopithecus bieti | reverse complement strand
AAGGTTAATATAAAATAATTTTATGCCAGAACCTACCCTTTTCTGACTTTTGATTAATAGAGAAATACACAATACATGTTGAAACCAGTTGCATAGGTATTTTTTATTGTTCTTTTGTGTGAGTTGAGATTTTGATTTGTATAAGTGATTTTGAAAGTATTTCAGTACTTGATAGGTCCTTAGCATTGTTCTGAAGGAAGTTAAATATTCAGTTTTAGGACTACCTGGAGTTTGTTATACTTAGTTCTCTGAAGGATAATATTGCTCCGTTGAGAAAATCTAAAATGTTCAGGAGACAGTGACAATAATAGAAGGTGAAAATGGCGGATTTGGGTTAAGCAAACATTTTCACTCTTTCTAAAGCCTTTAATTTCTTGCAATTCAGATGTGTTACAGGTACACCCTTGGACTGAAAAGGCTATCCTCAATTTTTTCCACTTGGCACTGAGTTTCATCTATTTTGCAGATATGAGACTGATGCCTGCCTTTTAGAAACATCAGGATGCCCTTGGAACATGTTCTTTAGTAGAAGAATTATTGCAATTAACTGAACCATTTATGTCATTATTGTCTTAAGTACGTCCTCACTGATTTTAAGATTTTATCCTGGGGCTCTTCCCCGCCCCCCCACAATGGATAGTCAATTGCTGTCTCAATTCTAACCCTACGAATGTTTCATATGGAAAGGTATGGACCAGCATCTATTTCTGCTTACACTCATATTCACTGTTTAGTTAAGAATGTATGATTTCAGCTAGCAATATGTTCAGTGATAGGCAGTGTAGGAATGACATGTTTTATAAGAGTTGTCCCTTTGAAAGATCACATGAGACCAGCCTGGGCAACATGGTGAAACCCTCTCTCTACTAAAATACAAAATTAGCTGGGTGTAGTGGCATACCCCTGTAATCCCAGCTTCTCAGGAGGCTGAGGTGGGAGAATTGCTTGAACCTGGGAGGTGGAGGCTGCAGGCTACAGTGAGCCAAGATTGTACCACTGTACTCAAGCCTGGGTGACAGCAAGAACCTGTCTCAAACA
>NW_016897021.1:0-1042 GCF_001698545.2 Rhinopithecus bieti | reverse complement strand
AGAAGAAGAAGAAGAAGAAGAAGAAGAAGAAGAAGAAGAAGAAGAGGAGGAGGAGGAAGAAGAAAACATATTGTGTTAATTCATTTCAATTTCTATGAAATATCCTAGTAGGTAAATCCACACAGTCAGAAAGTATATTGGTTTTGCCTGAGATTAGGAGGAAACGGTGAATGAAGAGTTACTTCTAATGAGTATGAGGTTTTCTTTGTGGTTAATAAAAGGTTTGGAAACTAGATAAAGGTGGTGGCTGAATAAAATTGAGGATGCATTAATACTAAATGACACTGACTTGTACACTTTAAAATGTTTAATTTTATGTTATGTGAATTTCACTTCAGTTTAAAAAATATTGTTTTTTAGGCAATTACTTCTTTGTAATGTTAATCAGCATCTTTCTTAGGTATACCTGAGGTAGTCAAATAATGTTTAATACATAATTGCAAATAGATATATCTTTATATGTCTACAATGGATGCTTTAAGAAAAGAAACATATCAAATAATATATTTGGGTAATTAAAAAATAATACATTTTCTCCAAATTCATGTCTTTAATATTCAGATGAATATATATGAAATTAAAACAGTAAAACTATATATGTGTATGTGTACACATATACACACAGACACACATATATACACACACATATGTATATGATCTGTTTCAAACTATTATTTTGCTCTTTCTGCATAAAGCCAAATAAGGGGATTTTGGAAAACTTCTATAAAGCAATCTTAACTAATGTGGTTAAAATTTGTGACAAAGGCTATTTGGAAACAGAAATTGTTATTAATATTATTTTAACGTTACCTACTATGATCCAAAACAAAAGAAAGAACAAAACAGAACTCTATCTAGAATTATCTTAATTGAATAGTCACTGGTATCTGCCCTTTCTTCCAGTTTTGCTTATCAGAAGTAACCACTATCAATAGTGACTAGATTTTGGTGTCTCTGGTATTTACCTTTATACATTTAAATAATATGTGTTGATTTTTTAATTTACCTACTTGAGTTGAATTTAATTCACTCCTCATTTTAA
>NW_016897020.1:0-397 GCF_001698545.2 Rhinopithecus bieti | reverse complement strand
TTTCCCTTGTAACCATAGGCTTCTATGTGACCCAAAATATTCCTTCTCAGATTCCCCAAAACAATGCTAACAAACTGTCTGATGAAAAGAATTGTGTAACTCTGTGGGATGAATTCACAAATCACAAAGCAGTTTCTCAGAACTTCTTTCTACTTTTGTCTGACGACATTTCCTTTGTCACCATAAGCTTGAAAGTTCTCTGAAATATCACACTGCAGATTCCAAGAAAACTGTGCTACCAAACTGCTGAATGAAAAGAAAGGTGTAACTCTGTGAGATGAATTCACACATCACAAAGTAGTTTCTCAGAAAACTCCTTTGCATTTTTTTCCGAGGATATTTAGTTTTTTACCATGGGCCTAAATTTGCTCCCAGATAACCCTTTGTAGATTACACA
>NW_016897019.1:0-285 GCF_001698545.2 Rhinopithecus bieti | reverse complement strand
TTATTGTGAATAGTGCTGCAATAAACATACGTGTGCACGTGTCTTTATAGTAGAATCATTTATAATCATTTGGGTATATACCTAGTAATGGGACTGCTTGGTCAAATGGTATTTCTGGTTCTAGATCCTTGAGGAATCACCACACTATCTTCCACAATGGCTGAACTAATTTACACTCCCACCAACAGTGTAAAAGTGTTCTTATTTCTCCATATCCTCTCTAGCATCTGTTGTTTCCTGACTTTTAAGGATCGCCATTCTTTTTTTGTTTTGTTTCGTTTTTTT
>NW_016897018.1:0-286 GCF_001698545.2 Rhinopithecus bieti | reverse complement strand
GTTTTTGTGTTAGTTTGCTGAGAATGAGGGTTTACAGCTTCATCCATTTCCCTGCAAAGGACATGAACTCGTCTTTTTTTATGGATGCATAGTATTCCATCGTGTATATGTGCCACATTTCCTTCATCCAGTCCATCATCGATGGGCATTTAGGTTGGCACAAGTCTTTGCTATTGTGAACAGTGCTGCAGTAAACATACATGTGCATGTGTCTTTATAGTAGAATGATTTATAATCCTTTGGGTATATGCCCAGTAATGGGATTGCTGGGTCAAATAGTATTTCT
>NW_016897017.1:0-286 GCF_001698545.2 Rhinopithecus bieti | reverse complement strand
GAAAAAAAGAGCAGGAGAACTTTGTGAGGCATACACAAGTATCAATAGCTGAATCAATCAAGTGGAAGAAAGGATATCAGAGATTGATGATCAACTTAATGAAATAAAGCATGAAGACAAGATTAGAGAAAAAAGAATGAAAAGGAACAAACAAAGCATCCAAAAAATACGGGCCTATGTGAAAAGACCAAACCTACGTTTGATTGGTAACCTGAAAGTGATGGTGAGAATGGAACCAAGTAGGAAAACACACTTCAGGATATTGTCCAGGAGAACTTCTGCAAGC
>NW_016897016.1:0-399 GCF_001698545.2 Rhinopithecus bieti | reverse complement strand
GTGATGTTCTCCTCCCTTTGTCCATGTGTTCTCATTGTTCAACTTTTACTTACGAATGAGAACATGTGGTGTTTGGTTTTCTGTTCCTGTGTTAGTTTGCTGAGAATGATGGTTTCCAGCTTCATCCATGTCTCTCCAAAGACATGAACTCATCCAATTTTATGGATGCATAGAATTCCAAGGTGTATATGTGCCACATTTTCTTTATCCAGTCAATCATTGATGGGGATTTGGGTTGTTTCCAAATCTTTGCCTTTGTGAACAGTGCTGCAATAAACATATGTGTGCACGTGCCTTTATAGTAGAATGATTTATAATCCTTTGGGTATATACCCAGTAATGGGATTGCTGGGTTGAATGGTGTTTCTGGTTCTAGTTCCTTGAGAAATTGCCACCACA
>NW_016897015.1:0-396 GCF_001698545.2 Rhinopithecus bieti | reverse complement strand
TGCTACTTTTCCAGTTTCTGTAAATGCACCCAAATGAAGCTCCTAAGTACATGAAAAAAATATGCCACCAAACAGAAGTAGATAATGCTAATTTCTAAAAGAGCCTTACATGATTTTCAGGCAATCTCTCAACAAGTGATTGGTCTTGCCACACTGAAGTATGCTGTTCATATGACTCTTGCCATTACTATACCAAGAAAAGAATGTTTGAGGGGTTTCTGCTGAGTTTGTCATGATCCCTTCCACTTTCCTAATCAGCTCTTCAAGCAGATAACCGAAATCGTGTTCTAAATTGGTTGCGCTCAGGATATAAGCAATTGCTAATATCACCAGTGCTTAGCATGAACTTTTAAAATGAGGTTTGAAATCACTGCTTTACTTTTGCTTAAAAGTAGA
>NW_016897014.1:0-399 GCF_001698545.2 Rhinopithecus bieti | reverse complement strand
AACTCCTATTCAGAATTGCTACAAAGAGCATAAAATACCTAGGAATACAACTTAGAAGTTACGTGTAGGACCTCTTCAAGCAGAACAGCACAACACTGCTCAAGGAAATAAGAGAGGACCCAAAGAAATTGAAAAAAAAAAAAATTTAGGAAGAATCAATATCGTGAAAATGGTCATAGTGATCAAAGTAATTTATAGATTCAATGCTATTTCCATCAAGCTACCATTGACTTTCTTTTTTTTCTTTTCTCCATTGCACTTCTATTTGAATGTAATATTTGGGAAAATTATTCAAAAGGGCCAATATTTCCCAATTTTATCTGAAGTCATAACAAAACAAGCAACAAAACAGTGTTTGGGATTTCAGTTTCTCACCCTTATCATCAAGACTCACTGCCT
>NW_016897013.1:0-750 GCF_001698545.2 Rhinopithecus bieti | reverse complement strand
TGAAAAATTCTAAATCCAAAATTAAATTTGGTAAGAAGCAATGAACAAAAAACACGTAGAAAGTAAATCCTCAGAGTAAATATCTGGGAAAAAATCTTTAAGACTATTTATAGTAAAGTATATTCAAAATTTGCCAATTACATCTTAAAAGCTAGAGAGGATGTGGAGAAATAGGAACGCTTTTACACTGTTGGTAGGAGTGTAAATTAGTTCAACCATTGTGGAAGACAGTGTGGTGATTCCTCAAGGATCTAGAATGAGAAATACCATTTGACCCAGCAATCCCATTACTGGTTATATACCCAAAGGATTATAAATCATTCTATTATAAAGACACGTGCTCACGTATGTTTACTGCAGCACTATTCACAATAGCAAAGGCTTGGAACCAACCCAAATGCCCATCATTGATAGACTGGATAAAGAAAAGTGGCACACATACGCCATGGAATACTATGCAGCCATAAAAAAGAATGAGTCATGTCCTTTGCAGGGACATGGATGAAGCTGGAAACCATCATTCTCAGCAAACAAACACAAGAACAGAGAACCAAACACCGCATGTTCTCACTCATAAGTGGGAGCTGAACAATAGAACACGTGGACACAGTGGGAGCTGAACAATAGAACACGTGGACACAGTGGGAGCTGAACAATAGAACACGTGGACACAGGGCGGGGAACATCACACATTGGGGTCTGTCGGGGTGGGGTCTAGGGGAGGGATAGCATTAGGAGAAATACCTAATG
>NW_016897012.1:0-521 GCF_001698545.2 Rhinopithecus bieti | reverse complement strand
TTTGAGACGGAGTTTTGCTTTTGTTGCCCAGGCTGGAATGCAATGGCACAATCTCAGCTCACCACAACCTCCGCCTTCCAGGTTCAAGCAATTCTCCTGCCTCAGCCTCTTGAGTAGCTGGGATTACAGGTATGTGTTACCACACCCGGTTAATTTTGTAATTTTAGTAAAGATGGGGTTTCTCCACATTAGTCAGACTGGTCTCAAACTTCCAACCTCAGGTGATCTGCCCGCCTTGTCCTCCCAAAGTGCTGGGATTATAGGTGTGAGCCACTGCTCCCGGCCCATGTTCTCGCTCATAAATGGGAGCTAAGCTATGAGGATGCCAAGGCATAAGAATGCTATGGGCCTGGGGACTTGGGGTGAAGGGTGCAGGGGTGAGGGATAAAAGACTACACATTGAGTGCAGTGTACACTGCTTGGTTGATGGCTCTACCAAAATCTCAGAAATCACCACTAAAGAACTTATACATGTAACCAAGCACCACCCGTTCTCCCAAAACTACTGAAATAATAATTTT
>NW_016897011.1:0-2260 GCF_001698545.2 Rhinopithecus bieti | reverse complement strand
TATCTCTCAGTAACCACGGAGTGCCAACTATGCATAGGGCCTGGTTGGCAGAGCGGGGCACAGGCGCTGACCGTCCACGACCAGGGCGAGGGAAGCCAGGCGGGCAGGGACCTCAGGCAGAAGGGGAAGAACCTGGTGCCCAGGCTGGCCCTGCCTTCCACAGTGAAGCTGACTGGGGAGGCGCTGATGCAGGGGCCAGAAAGGGCTGCTGGTCAGCCAGGAGGAGCCCCCCACAGAGGAAGCAGTCAGCCCAGACGTAGAAGGCAGGGTCCCCCCAACAATGTCCTCTGAAAAGGAGAGGCGGGGACTGCTCTGGCGACACCTTCAAATAGATGGTCAGCCCCAGCCATACTTCTGACAAAGCAGAGGCCCCAGGGGAGGGGCACCTGCACCTGTTCCCCAGACCGCCAGAGCCCACCCAACCCCATCCCACCAGGGCTCCAGCTACAAAATAAATGCCGAGGCCGGCTAGGCAAGGACGCACGCTCGGTACTGACTGAACAGGCTCCACACCGTCAAGAGCGCAACCCACAGGCCACGCTATGCAGAGCCGAGACGGTTTCAGCCAAGCAGCCTTTCAGCCAAGCTGAGCAAGTCCACAGTCCCCAGGGGTCCTCACCATGGAGCAGCAATTGCGACGCGATGGTAACTCTAACAGCTAACCGTCGCTGAGCCAGGCCCTAAGCTAGGTACTTTCCAACACCGCCTCTGCAGCCTCAGGACAAGCCTGTGGGAGCATAAAGATCACTCCCTATTACAGATGGGGAAACTGAGCCCTGGAGCAGTTAACATGCTTGTCCAAGACCGCAGAGCTAGAAGTGGGACAGAACAGCAGGTCAGGTGGCAACGGGTAAGGCGGGCCTGCATGGGCTTCTCTGGAGGCTTCGGAGATGCGCAACCCCAGGGCCCCGACCCTGCAGCTCGCTGCGGCCCCTCAGCTACCCCAGCAAACCTCGGGGTAAGGGAAGGAGGCTGGGAACACCTCGGGTGTCCGAAACAGCAGCTTCTGCTTGGAGGCCAGCGCTGCAGAGTGGCTGCTGCCCAGCACACCCAAGTCACCTGTGCCACCTGCAGTGACCTTCCAGCATGCCTTGGTGACCAAGCTGGCCTTAAGTACTACGGGCAGCCAAGCACAGAACAGGACCCAACCATCCTCTTTACACCAACACAAAGCAAGAGGGGACATTTCAACTGAGCGCATGGGGAGCACTGTGACTGAGCGCATCCCTCTTGCTCAAGGGCCTCACGGATTACAGGGGCCAGGGCGTGACCCAATTCTGCATTCCCATCTGCCTTTCATCCTGCTCTGCCAACAACAGCCAGTGAGGCTGGGGACATCCCTGAACCTGTTTCCCACCTAAAACACATCATCCCGTTGGACCCCAGCCCTCCGGGAGAGGCCCTAATGCCTGACCGTGGTGAGATCAGATCACTGGGTAAGTACCCGGAGGGGCCTTGGTCAGGGACCAAGGGGTAGGGAGTGACAGGCGTGGTGGTATCCTGCCCTGGGCTGCAGTCTACCCTGACGGAGGAGGTCTGTGGTCAGAACCGGGCTGTGCAGGGCACAGGAGCCCAGAGGGACCCCAGAGCTCACCTGGTGGTCTCTGAGCAGGGCTCCTTCGACCCTCCAAGAAAAGCAGAGCAAGCAGGCCGACCGGAGTCCAGCACCTAGCACCCAGTGGCACGCCAGACCTGCATGGATCCTGGAGGAGCTCTCTCATCACCCTCCAAGGCAGTCATGCCCAACCCAGGGACCCACAGCCCACGGGGCCGTGAAGGTGTACTGGGTCCAAGAAGGGCCTTCGATACTGAGAAGCCAAGTGGCATCTCCCGGTGTGGAGCAGGCGGAATCCCACCAGCTTCTGCTCTGCCGGCGAGCACGGCTGGACGGTGAGCAAAAGGGGCTGTTGCTTCATGAATGTCATTTCCTTCCGAGGATAAAACTGCAAAGCAGATGGAAATTTTTTTTTTTTTTAATTAAAACTGGTGGCCAAAGAGATGGAAAGCGCCCATTGTCCCTCCCTCCCATTGTGAGCCATCCTTTGCACACCTCAAGCTGTTCGCTGTCCAGGTTTCTCCTGAGGCGCTGGGGCGGGTGAGAATCCATGAGCCCTTGGCCAGCTGTGGCTCTCTGGAGCTCTGCCCCAGGCCATCGGGGCACATGCCAGGCACCCTGGGGACCATACAGGGCAGAGCCCAGCTGGGTCAGCACACAGGACCACACTGGGCACACAGTCTCTGAGCCTCCCCTGTGGACGCA
>NW_016897010.1:0-753 GCF_001698545.2 Rhinopithecus bieti | reverse complement strand
TATTGGGTGCATATATATTTAGGATAGTTAGCTCTTCTTGTTGAATTGATCCCTTTATTATTAAGTAATGGCCTTTTTTTTGGTCTCTTTTGATCTTTGTTGGTTAAAAGTCTGCTTTATCAGAGACCAGGATTGCAACCAATCCCTGCTTTTTTTTTTTTTTTTTTGTTTCCATTTGTGTGGTAGATCTTCCTCCATCGCTTTATCTTGAATCAATGTGTGTCTTTGTATGGGAGGTGGGTCTCCTGAATATAGCACATTGATGGGTCTTGACTCTTTACCCAGTTTGCCAGTCTGTGTCTTTTAATTGGGGCATTTAGCGTATTTACATTTAAGGTTAATATTGTTATGTGTGAATTTGATGCTGTCACTATGATGCTAGCTGGTTATTTCGCCTGTTAATTGATGCAGTTTCTTTATAGCATCAATGGTCTTTACAATTTGGCATGTTTTGCAGTAGCTGGTACTGTTTGTGCCTTTCCATGTTTAGTGCTTCCTTCAGGAGCTCTTGTAAGGCAGGCCTGGTGGTGACAAAATCTCTCAGCATTTGCTTGTCTGTAAAGGATTTTATTTCTCCTTATGAAACTTAGTGTGGCTGGGTATGAAAATTCTGGGTTGAAAATTCTTTTCTTTAAGAATGTTGAATATTGACCCACAACTCTCTTCTGGTTTGTTGGGTTTCTGCCAAGAGATTCACTGTTAGTCTGATGGGATTCCCTTTGGGGTAACCCGACCTTTCTCTCTGGCTGCCCT
>NW_016897009.1:0-754 GCF_001698545.2 Rhinopithecus bieti | reverse complement strand
GTAGGAGAATCCGGTGTCCAGTCCGCTGGGCAGACTTCTCCATGGGTTTCTACATACTGGAACGCCTTCACCAAGCGGAGGGTTTCTTCCACGCTTCGGCCCACTGGGAGATCGTTGACGCTCAAGTGCTTGATGACTCCATTGGGGTCAATGATGAAGAGACCTCTTAGCGCAAGACCAGGACCTTCTAACAGCACACCGTAGTCTCGGGAAATCTGCTTAGTTAAATCTGACAAGAGTGCGATGTTCATGTGGCCCAAACCACCATTCTTTCTTGGCGTATTTATCCAGGCAAGATGGCTAAAGTGGGAATCCACTGAGACTGCAACAACTTCACAGTTCACATCGTGAAATTCGTTAGCTTTGTCACTAAAAGCAACAATTTCTGTAGGACACACAAAGGTGAAATCCAAAGGATAGAAGAAAAGCACCAAATATTTCCCCTTAAAGTCATCAAGGCTTAGGTCTTTGAACTCTCCATTGACAACGGCTGTACCCTTAAAATAGGGCGCATGCTGGGTGACAGCAGGTGCATGGTATGAGGAACTGGTGCTGAATAATTTTGCTTGACTGGAACCAGAACACAGTAAGTTTGTCAAGCTCGTTCTTCCACATGCAGCAGGCCTGAGGGCTGCAGTGGCAGAAATGCCCCAAGGAATGGCACTCACATGTCGGGCAACCGACGCTCGGAGCAACCTTCCTACAGCAGCCGCCATCTTCAGTGCACTCGGGCGCCGCGGGGTGGGCAGCGACC
>NW_016897008.1:0-751 GCF_001698545.2 Rhinopithecus bieti | reverse complement strand
GTTTTCCGACGCTGTTTATGTCAAACTGTAGGGGAACACCTTTAGGAACTTTCCGGGCGTCACTTTGCTCCCGCTTTGTTAAAATGAAGGTGCAGCAGTACGAGTTAATCGTGGTTTCTGAGTTACTGGGCATTGCACTGCTCCAGGATTGTCAATAGATACAGTCAAAATCCCTCCATTTGTGGTGGAAGTCCGCCATTGACGAGTTCTCTTTGCTACTACATCGTCTAGCAGTTGTTCTGTATTCAACTGGGCCTGAACCTTCAGGCCTCTTCTGAAAAGAAAAGTTGCCTGACGAGTATCTTTCTGGTGATTTAATTTATTTCCACTCCTGGTAAAATTAGCTGGAATGTTATTTTTTCTGTTTAGCTGGTTAGGTCTCTTGAGAACTGCCACTGGTTTCCTCTGCCCTTCGTTTTGTCTCAGAAGGTTTGCCTTCCTTTTAACACTGGAAAATATTGTTCTATATTCTTGTCACTTAGAGGTGGACGATTCATAGGACTAATTCCTTTTCGAATTCCAGTTGTTTTCCTAGCTGCAAGGCCAGTGATAACTCCATTAGGACGTCTCTTTCCAGGCATGACTCTTCCTCTACGATTCAGACTAGTCTTACCAAAACCAGAATTCTGTTGGATTCCCCATCGTACTCTCATCCTGAATTGCCGGGCACCACTTTGCTGGAGGAGTCTTCTATTTAGTCTTGGAAAATTCTGCTTCTTCCCTTCCTTTCGATTCAACTTGATGATATCAT
>NW_016897007.1:0-753 GCF_001698545.2 Rhinopithecus bieti | reverse complement strand
CCTCGCCCGGCTAGTTTTTTGTATTTTTTAGTAGAGGCGGGGGTTCACCAGGTTAGCCAGGATGGTCTCGATCTCCTGACCTCGTGATCCGCCCGTCTCGGCCTCCCAAAGTGCTGGGATTACAGGCTTGAGCCACCGCGCCCGGCCAACTATTCTTATTTTATATATTTTATTACACTGGAGCAGCTCGTGCCCTCGGTCTCTTGCCTTGGCACTGGAGTGGCTTGCCACCCACACCACAGCAGCTGCATCATTTTACATTCCCACCAGCAATTTCTCCACATTCTGACCAACGCTTGGCATTTTCTGTGTTCTTTTATCTAACAGCATCCTAGGAGATATGAATTGATACCTGCTTTTTTGTTTTTTTTAACCTGAAATGTTTGTCCTCTCTTGGAGATTGAGGATTTCACTGTCTGAAGTTGGTTTGAACCCAGGTCTATAGGACTTGACTGCAACCCTCTGTCCCACAGTGGTTCAGCTTCAGGTCCTGGTAATGCTTGTGAAGGCAGAGGGAGGGAGAGCTGAGGGGCCAGCACCTTCTCACCTCCGGGCCCCTCAGTGCTGGGGTGGTATCTTACTCTGTCTTGTGCTGCTGTAACAGAATACCTGATACTGAAATTTAGGTCTCACAATTCTGGAGGCTGGGAAATCCAAAATCAAGGTATGGGCACCTGGGGAGGGCCTTCTTCTTGCATCCTCACATGGTGGAAGAGCAGAAGACAGCGAACCCACTCCCACAAACTCCTTTTA
>NW_016897006.1:0-374 GCF_001698545.2 Rhinopithecus bieti | reverse complement strand
TGAAGATCTTTGCAAAGTATCGCTGGGTCCTGCCTTTAGTGGCCTACAGTAATTTCCAATAGGGAAAGGTCCAAGTGCCCACTGTGGGCATGGACCTCTGGTCGTCCTCACCACTCATTATACGCTAATTTTGTTTTTTATTTTATTTTATTTTTTTTGAGACGAAGTTTCACTCTTGTTGCCCAGGCTGGAGTGCAATAGCGTGATCTCGGCTCACCGCAACCTCCGCCTCCCAGGTTCAAGCGATTCTCCTGCCTCAGCCTCCCTAGTAGCTGGGATTACAGGCATGTGCCACCACGCCCAGCTAATTTTGTATTTTAGTAGAGACGGGGTTTCTCCACGTTGGTCAGGCTGGTCTCAAACTCCCAACCTCA
>NW_016897005.1:0-1328 GCF_001698545.2 Rhinopithecus bieti | reverse complement strand
GTCCTAAGGTTTATGAGTCAGTTATTATTTTTCTTTTATTATGATTTTCTGATAAGGATAAAAAGAAAAGAAATCTATCTAATTGTTATAAAAGTAAATCTAATACAAATGGAAAACTATTAAAGAAAATATTATTAAGTTAGGGATTATAAGAGAACAATAATGGGATTGTAGTAGATTGGACTTTGGAGTAGGACACACTTGAGTCCGTATCATAACTTTTCTGCTTTCAAGCTGATGACTTTATGCAAATTTCAACTTCTTGTAGCCCCAGTTTCCTTAAGTGCAAAATTATGATACATATCTTATTGAGCAGTTTTGAGAATTAAAAGATAAGATGATGCTTTGCAGAGCTCTGCAAAGAAAGTAACTAATAGTCAATGGAGCTAAAATAATGAGATGGTGCTTTCTGAGTCTTCTGAAGTCATTATATTGACCAGGTAAGATACAACCTGCTGAAAATGAGATTAACCTTTGTGAAATTTATGCTAAAGGATGGTGAGCTGAAATTATGTTCCCATCACATTGGGTAACTGAAATGCACATTTTCATGTATGTTAAATGATGGGAATAACTAATTTTAAATACATGAACCACTTTGATAAAACTTCCTTTTTTTCAAAATTCCACAAGGACTTTTAAATTCACATAAGGTTATTGTCAATATGATGCTGTTTATTTTAACCTATGGAGCTACTCTGTCTCCTTGTTTTTTTCCTCAACACATCTAACCAGGTTTAACTGGTGTCAACTCTTTGTGACCTCTAGCGAAGCAAATGGCTGAAGCGTCTGGCAGGTTCATTTGCACAGTAATGAGTTCTGTCTACTAGTCTGCTAGAGACTGATGGGGAGAAGGAGATTACCTTCCACTACTGCCTATTAAATGTGATTGACATTCCTGTATGATATCTGTCTTCCTTAACAGCCTTCTCTCCTCCCCTAGAAACATTTCATGAGCACAAAGAGTTGTACTTAAATGAGGTCTGAAGCATTGCTCTTCTCCTTCCACATGTTTTCATTTTGATTCTTAAGGTATAAAAGAATTTTAGCAAAAGAAAAAAAGATATGATACTGTGCATAACTGGTAAGAGGAAAAAAATTTTGAGTGTTTGAAACGTTAAAATAAAATACTTTATCAAGACTCCTTTGGCAAAAGAAACAGAGAAAAGTAGAAAATATATTCTAGCTCATTATGTTTTCTTTAGCATCTTTAATTGTGCCATTTTGCTTAATATTTTAAAACATTGACATTTATCATAGCTTTTATGTCGACATTTATTTTCTAGTCTTCTGTTTTATTTTCCTTTAGTTCCATATTATCTATTTTA
>NW_016897004.1:0-2094 GCF_001698545.2 Rhinopithecus bieti | reverse complement strand
AGACCATCCTGCCACCGATGCCTTGTTCCTGAGCCTTTGCTGGGAGTCCGCCAGGGCAGGCTCTTGTGGAAGGAAGGGTCCCTTAACCCCACTGCCTTGCCCACCGGACAGCTTTCCTCGGCACCCAGTGGATGCGGACGTGAGCTTCCCTGGGGCAGTGCAGCTGGGCTGGGCCCCTGAGCCTGGGTCCACTCTGGACACTGGGCTGTGGGGCCTGTGGTGGCCCAAAGGGAGCTGCCAGTTGACCATGGGCTTTCTCTGGCTTCGTGAGGAACTGGAACCTTCTAGCTCTCTGCTCAGAGGAGGGGAGCATTCAAGGTGGGGCATGGTGACCCTTGACCTCTGACCTCAAAGCCTGTGTACTCCACTGGTGCGAGCTCCAGGCACCAAGGAAGAGAGCTGGGGATGTTGAAAGTCCACAGTCTGCACATTCTGGAGGGGCGTTTGGTGCGGCCCTTGGCCCTTCAGGTGCTGGACGCCAGCCAGCAGCACAGCTGGTGGTTCTTGGTGTCGGGGTTGACCTGTGTCAACTCCGCAGGGAGCGGGAGAAGCAGTGGTGGGGAGCGGGCCGGCGCTGGAGAAGCAGTGGTGGGGAGCGGGCCGGCACTGGAGAAGCAGTGGTGGGGAGGGGGCTGGTGATGGAGAAGCAGTGGTGGGGAGCGGGCCGGCGCTGGAGAAGCAGTGGTGGGGAGCGGGCTGGTGATGGAGAAGCAGTGGTGGGGAGGGAGCTGGTGATGGAGAAGCAGTGGTGGGGAGGGGCTGGCGCTGGAGAAGCAGTGCCCAAGCTAAGTGGCCGCAGTGTGGCCCTGCCAGTCTGTGTGGCCTGGGGAGTCAGGCGCCACTGTTGAGTTGTGCATGTTTGTGGCTGGCCCAGGGCGTGTACTGTCTCTGTCCTCTGGCACCTGGGAGCACAGTGTCGCTGCTCCAGAGAGTCTGTATCAGTGGTTTTTTAGGGTACTGTGGCCCCTTTCCTGAGGTTCTGCTCTCAGACACCCCAGAAGATGGCCTTTTGCTAGGAGGGCCCCAGAAGGGGACTCCAGACATAATGTGATTAGAGGTATCAGAGGGCAGGTTTTCTAGAAGGGCCTCGTCGGGGCTGGTGGGACTGGGCAGAGAGCAGCAGTGTCCCGGCTCAAGCATTAGCCCCCCCAGGTGCCCAGCACAGCCCCTTTGGACGGTGCTCCCTGGAAAGCTGCATGGCGGCCCCTCTGCAGGGCGTTCCTGTGAACTGACAGCCCAGCTGCAGGGAGCAGGCATCGTGGGTGACGGGTCTGCCGCTGGTCCAGGGGCTCGGAGCGCAGCCCCACTCTTGCCTGGTGACTGGGCCTTGCGGTGACTCTGCAGGGCCCACCTCCCCGGGGTTGTGTACATCTGTGCGTTTCTCCTGCTCACTCTGTGAGCTCATTGCAGCCAGGGTGAGGCCCCAGCTGATCCCAGGGACAGGTGTGAGGACACTCTGGGAGGCCTCTGGCTCTTCCACGTCACTGCCTCCACCCAGTCCCTGCTGGGGCGTCCAGCCCACAGTGCAGGCCTCAGGGTGGAGGGTAGACATCCGCCAGGCTGCACTGCGGCCCCTGCGGCGGAGAAGACCTCACCCCGGCAGGCTGTGAGCATGAAGCCTTTTACAGACAGAACGACAGGGAGAGGGGAGCGTCCCTCCTCAGAGCGCCGCAGAGCAGGTGTGGGGCCCTGGAGACCACAGCCTAGAGTGGGTGTGAAGGCATAGCCTGGGCCTAGTCCTGAGCCTGGGGCTGCCATTCCCTGGGCCTCATGCTTAGGGGTGTATCCAGGGTCCGAGGGAGGGTTCGGAGTGTGGGCGGTGCAGGGTGCACTGGCCAGCCCCGCCTCCTGCCTGGGTGTTTCTGCCTGTTGAGGGCCTCCTGAGGAGCCGCAGGCCTACTTCGCCCACATCTCCGACAGGCTGCATCCCGCAGCCCTGTTCTGCTGATGGGGCACTGGTGAGATGGGAGTCTCAGAGTCGCTGTGGGCTTCTCTCCAGGCTGGGTCGGTGCTCTGACGGGGCCTGGCATAGGGCGGGTGTGAACGAAAGCCAGCCTCTGGTCTGGGATGGTGTGTGGGCCTCTGGGCCCTGGG
>NW_016897003.1:0-2090 GCF_001698545.2 Rhinopithecus bieti | reverse complement strand
TGTGTCGGTAAGTTGGATATGTGGGTATTTAAAGGATTCATAATTTCTTAGCAATGATAAATTAAGATACATATACACAAATATATAAGCTTTCCCCATGAAATATTGAGTTTTAAACACTGGCATGTTTTCCCCCCTTGCAGTATAGTGGTAGATTGGAGGATCTTTTCCATTTATTGTATTTGGCTCTTTCAGCACAAGTAATCCTGGTATCTTCATTTTTTTTCCTTCTGTTTGATTAAAACTGCATGTGTGTACAATGATTTTCTGGCATACTTCCATTGCATTAACAGTGAAATTTCCTTTTATACATGACCACTGTTTCAGACCTGTACTGCTGCTATAACAGTTAACCTTTCTGTTCTTAATTTGATAATAATTGATTTCCAAGACTGTTTCGGCATAACTAATTTTAAACAGTTTTCAGATAGTGAATATGAGTAGTCTAATAAGAACAGTTTTTTTTCCATGTAAAGCAACTCTTTCAATGTATATAATAGTGTGTTTCTTTCTAAATTTAGGATAGAAAAGTGAATAGTGTGCAAAAGTATAGCTACATTGCATCTGCCATTGAAACATAAATGGGGTATGGAAACGTTCAAGCTTTTTTTTTTTGCCTTTAAGCAGTATAGATAAGCTTTGTTTTGTAAATGCACAAGTCCAATCATTGAATCAACTTAATTTTTTTATGTACTTGAAGTCATTTTATTACTCTTTAACACTCATGCTGAAGTTCTGATATTTTGTTGAAATCCATTGTTTTACTCTTTGCATATTTGTTGGCTCTTTGCATATTAATATATTAGACTACATGCAAATACAGTCTGTCTTGCCATTGTCTGTTGAAGTGCAGGTTTGATCCAGCCAGTATAGAACTAGCTCTGTAGGGGTGAGGAGGACTGTGCTGTGTATCATCCTTGATTGTGTTCCTTCAAGGAGCATTGCACTGTAAGTACATCAGAATGACAAATTGATGAACTGCAACAGTATCTTTTGTCAATGTTCCACATAATGCAAATGCCATACTTTGTGTGAATATTATGTTGGAATACAGTGCTGATATCTTGGAAAACCATAACTGCTTCTTAATTTAACATAGAATAATACATAGTTCTGTATTTTTTTTAAAGTGAGCTTAATGGGTAAGTATTTTTTATATGCTTTAGCTATAGCTAAAGAAAACTGATACTTAACAAAGTTGAATAGTATTATTCACTGGTGCTCCTGAAATATTGTTTTCAGTGTAAAATATGCATATATTCTATATTTAATATGAAAGTCTTGAAATGTATCAGACAGAAGGGAATTTCAGTTTGCAAATAATGAGCAATGTAGCAATTTTAACACATTTCATAAATATATATTTTGTCATTGGTGGGGAGCACCATTTGTTGTTTTGAATATACTTTAAAGGAAGAGGTACAAGGACATAAATGTTGAGATTACCTACAGGATGGAAATAGCAGTACAGTTCATTATAGATATTTTGAAATGTTTTGATTGTTTTATATAACCTAGAGTGACTTCCCTTACCCTTATTTAGATCTGGATATATAGTTCTAGTTTGAAGTTTAATAGTTAAGGAGTTAGCTATTTGTTATCTTTAAGAGTAGGGTATTGACGTGAGCAATTGCAGTATTTTGCATGATACTGTTTTATAGATGACCTTTTAGGAAAGTGGTGCATTTATTAATTGAACTGAAGAAGTGGTTCAGTTGAATTCAGTATCATAACTCACAAATTGGAGGCTGTTGATTTTGATTCATTTAAGGTTTAAAATCTTTATTAATTGCAAACAGTGCAATTATTTATACTTCACAGTGCCTTCCCAGACCTTCCACCTTAGGTTCTGCTGCAAAAGCACCAGGTAAGCACAACCTAAGGACATATATAAATAAATATTTCAGTACATTAATGTTGTCCCTGTGAGGTTTTGTGGTTGTGTATTCAAAGGCAATCTGCTACTGCTTCCCCAAAATGTATTTTGTTATTTTATGCTACCATCTTAGTGGAAAGTCTGTAAGTTGTTAAAGCAACTGTTTACATTTCTGGGTAATGTTTTTTATTTTACTTTTTTTTTTTTTATTAAG
>NW_016897002.1:0-1369 GCF_001698545.2 Rhinopithecus bieti | reverse complement strand
TGGCTTGTAAAGTTTCTGCAGAGAGATCCACTGTTAGTCTGGTGGACTTCCCTTTGTGGGTTTCACAACCTTTCTCTCTGGTTGCCCTTAACATTTTTTTCTTCATTTCAACCTTGGTGAATCTGATGATTATGTGTCTTGGGATTGCTCTTCTCAAGGAGTATCTTTGTGATTTTCTCTGTATTTCTTAAATTTGAATGTTGGCCCGTCTGGCTAAGTTGGAGAAGTTCTGGATAATATCCTGAAGAGTGTTTTCCAATTTGGTTCCATTCTCCCCATCACTTTCAGGTACACCAATCAAATGTAGGTTTGGTCTTTTCATATGGTCCCATATTTCTTGCAGGCTTTGTTCATTCCTTTTCATTCTTTATTCTCTACTCTTGTCTTCATGTTTTATTTCATTAAGTTGATGTTCAATCTCTGATATCCTTTCTTGCACTTGATGGATTCAGCTACTGATACTTGTGTATGCTTCACAAAGTTCTCGTGCTGTGTTTTCAGTTCCATCAGGTCATTTATGTTCTTCTCCAAACTGGTTATTCTAGTTAGCAATTCATCTAATTTTTTTTTTCAGAGTTGTTCACTTCCTTTCATTGGGTTAGAATATTCTCCTTCAGCTCAGAGGAGTTTGTTATTACCCACCTTTTGAAGCCTACCTCTGTCAATTCTTCAGTTTCATTCTCTGTCCAGTTTTGTTCCCTTGCTGGCAAGGAGTTGTGATCCTTTGGAGCAGAAGATTCATTCTGGTTTTGGGAATTTTCAGCCTATTTGTGTTGGTTTTCCTCACCTTCATGATTTATTTACCTCTGATCTTTGATATTCGTGACCTTCAGATGGAGTTTCTGTGTGAACATCTTTTTTTGTTAATATTGATGGTATTCCTTCTGTTTTTTAGTTTTCCTTCTAACAGTCAGGCCCCTCTTCTGCAGGTCTGCTGGAGTTTGCTGGAGATCCACTCCAGACCCTGTTTGCCTGGGTATCACCAGTGGAGGCTGCAGAACAGCAAATATTATTGCCTGTTCCTTCCTCTGGAAGTTTTGTCTCAGAGGGGCACCTGCCAGATACCAGCCGGAGCTCTCTTGTATAAGGTGTCTGTTGACCCCTGCTGGAAGGTGTCTTCCAGTCAGGAGACATGGGGTCCGGGGTCCACTTGAGGAGGCAGTCTGTCCCTTATCAGAGCTCAAGCACTGTACTGGGAGATCTGCTGTTCTCTTCAGAGCCAGCATGCAAGAAAGTTTAAGTCTGCTGAAGCTGTGCCCACAGCTGCCCCTTCCCCCAGGTGCTTTGTCCCAGGAAGATGGAAATTTTATCTACAAGTCACTGGTTGGGGCTGCTGTCTTTCTTTCAGAGATGCCCTGCCCAGAGAGGA
>NW_016897001.1:0-409 GCF_001698545.2 Rhinopithecus bieti | reverse complement strand
AGATATTATATAAGTATTCCTTAGTATCATCAAATATTCAGGCGGTGTTCATATTTCTATGATTTTCTGTTAGTGTATGTGTGTGCGTGTGTGTGTGTGTGTTTGCTGTGTCTGAGCATCTTTGTTTGGATAAGGATCTAAATAAGATTGATAGGTTTTGACTATTTGACATATCTTTTAAGTCTTTCTCCTTTTCCCTTTCTCTCTCAAATTTAATTTAATCTCTAGGTTCCTCCAAATGAAGAAATTGTTAATGTCATTTTACATAGAAAGAAACTGGATCTCGGAGATTTAGTAAACTTGCTTAAGGCTAAGTAGGAAATAGTAGGCAGTGCCAGAATTGAAACCAAGTGTGTCCACTTCTATTGATTCTTCCCAATATCTTGTGACTACCCTTGCATTGTCCCAA
>NW_016897000.1:0-238 GCF_001698545.2 Rhinopithecus bieti | reverse complement strand
ACCTATATATTAGTGTGCTATTAATGTTAAACTCAATTTTAATAAAACCTTGTACACATATTTATCCAATTTTAATGTCTGACCATAAGGCAAAATTGTTATAGACTCTTTTAACGGTTTATAATTTTGTTAAAGAGCAGGTTAGTGCTTTAAGAAAACCCATTGTGCTTTTATTTTAATGTCCAGTTCACTGAAAACTGGATGATACCCCTTTAACTTTAGCCAATATGTTTACACA
>NW_016896999.1:0-752 GCF_001698545.2 Rhinopithecus bieti | reverse complement strand
TTTTTACAGTTGGGGGTCTCACTATGTTACCCAGGCTAGATAAAAACTCCTGGGCTCAGGTAATCCTTCTGTCTCCACCTCCTGAGTAGCTGGGACTATAGGTGCATGCTACTGTGCCCAGCTATATCCTTAATTTTGAAAGTTTACTAAAAAATGCTTATGTACTCTTAGGGTGAAGACAATGCACTTCACTTTTTTTTTTTACACTTTATTATGAGCAGCTCAGTGCTATCCTTAATAGATATTTGTTGATTGAAAATCTGATATAAAGTCTGTTGAAGGAGGTCTGAAAATATATTCTATTAAAGTACATGATACAGCAGTTTGCTAATATTTGGATGAAAGGTCTATCAAAAGTCTACTATAGACTAATAAGTCTATCAAAACTGCTTTGGACCGTTCATTGCTGCACGACTATTGTGCCATTTACTCTCAATCCTCTCTTATTCCTTCTGAAGACTGGTGTGGATTAATGCCTTAAATGCAATATAAAATCAGATAATGTGGAAGAAGAAATCTTGGTGACTTCTTTTAAATTAATATGTTTAAAAACAATTAAAAGATAATATTATTCAAGTTAATTGTCCCTGATACCCATTAATAATAGGTGCCTACATTATTGCAATACACATTCATTAACTATTAGGATTTTACAGTAGTTAAA
This sequence comes from Rhinopithecus bieti, assembly GCF_001698545.2. Classification (NCBI taxonomy): domain Eukaryota; kingdom Metazoa; phylum Chordata; class Mammalia; order Primates; family Cercopithecidae; genus Rhinopithecus; species Rhinopithecus bieti. The sequence goes on along the minus strand of NW_016896999.1, from coordinate 88 downwards.
TATCAAAACTGAATCCTACTGTGACAATAAATTTAAATTAAATGAACATTAAATCTACACCTGGCTTTATTAAAACTAAAATTGATTA
>NW_016896998.1:0-465 GCF_001698545.2 Rhinopithecus bieti | reverse complement strand
CTAATGTGTCCCCTGGTCTCTCTCAACAACAGGCTAGCATGTCACCTGATCTCTGTCAGCAACAGGTTAACATGTCGCCCAGTCTCTCGGCAATGGGCAAACATGTCCCCGGTCTCCCTCAACAACAGGCTAGCGTGTCCCCAGTGTCTCTCAACAATGGGCTAGCATGTCCCCAGTCTCTCTCGGCAACAGGCTAAAGTGCCCCTGGTCTCTCTCAACAACAGGCTAACGTGTCGCCCAGTCTCTCTCAACAATAGGCTACCATGTTCTCCGGTGTCTCTCAACAACGGGCTAGCGGGTCCCCGGTCTCTCTCGGCAACGGGCTAAAACGTCCCCGTCTCACTCGGCAACGGGCTAAGACGTCGTCTGGTCTCTCTCACTAAATAAAAGAATCCAAGATACTGTTAAATTCCTAGAGTGCCCTCACACCTCACACATGAACATTCTTTTTTTTTTTTTTTTTTT
>NW_016896997.1:0-928 GCF_001698545.2 Rhinopithecus bieti | reverse complement strand
CTTCAAGTTTATGTTATTGATCCATTTTGAGAGTATATGGTATATGGTTAAATTTGTATATGGTATATGGTAAGAATCCTACTTCGTTCTTTTACATATACTCAGTTTTCTCAGCACTCTTTATTGAAAAGATTTTTTTCCCCATTAAATGGTCTTGGCATATCTCTCTTTCCTTTCTTTCTTTTCTTTTCTCTGTCTCTGTCTCTGTTTCTCCTGACTCAGCCTGTTTATTGAAAAGATTGTTTTTTCCCCATTACATGGTCTTGGCACCTCTCTCTTTCCTTTCTTTTCTCTGTCTCTGTTTCCTTCCTTCTTTCCTTCCTTCCTTCTCTCTCTTTCTCTCTCTCTCTCTTTCTTGTCTCACTTTGTCACCTGGGCTGGATCACAGTGGAGTGATCTCGGCTCACTGCAACCTCAGCCTTCCGGGTTCAAGTGATTCTCGTGCCTCAGCTTCTCGAGTAGCTAGGATTACAGGCATGCACCACCACGCCTGGATAATTTTGTATTTTGGTAAAGACAAGGTTTTCCATGTTGGCCAGGCTGGTCAAACTCCTGACCACAAGTGATCCTCCTGCCTCAGCCTCCCAAAGTGTTAGGATTACTGGCGTGAGCCACTGTGCCCGGCATGTCTTCGCACCCTTTTCAAAACTCAACTGACCACTGACATGAGGGTTTGTTTCTGGGCCCTCTATTCCACCCCATTGATCTATATGTCTGTCCTTATGCCAGTATCACAGTTTTTTTGTTTTGTTTTGTTTTGTTTTTTGATAGAGTCTCTCTCTGTCGCCCAGGCTGGAATGCAGTGGTGTGATCTTGGCTCACTACAACCTCTGCCTCCTGGGTTCAAGTGATTCTCCTGAATCAGCCTCCCGAGTAGCTGGAATTACAGGTGCATGCCACCACGCCCAGCTATTTTGTATTTTCAGTA
>NW_016896995.1:0-238 GCF_001698545.2 Rhinopithecus bieti | reverse complement strand
AAAGCAGTTTCTCTGAAATCTTCTTTCTAGTTTTATCTGAGGATATTTTCTTTTCACCATTGGCCTCATTGCACTCCCTTTACAAATTCCATGAAAACAGTGTTTGCAAATTCCTTCATTTAAACAGTCGTGTAACTCTGTGAGATAAACTCTGCCTAACAAAGAAGTTTCTCAGAAAATTTCTCTCTGATTTTCTCTGAGGATATTTCCTTTGTTAACCTAGGCTTCAATACAATCC
>NW_016896994.1:0-241 GCF_001698545.2 Rhinopithecus bieti | reverse complement strand
TGCTGGTGCAATATGAGTCACCAGTGTATTAGTTTGCTAGGATTGTCATAAGGAAATACCATAGACTGGGTGGTTTAAGCAACAAAACATTATTTTCCCATAGCTCTAGAGACTAAAAGTTCAAGATCGAGACATCAGCAGGTTTGGTTTCCTCACATGATATTTCCTCTGTGCACAAATATCCCTAGTTTCTCTCTCTCTCTCTCTCTCTCTCTCTCTCTCTCTCTCTCTCTCTCTCTCA
>NW_016896993.1:0-311 GCF_001698545.2 Rhinopithecus bieti | reverse complement strand
GGCCGGGCGCGATGGCTCAAGCCTGTAATCCCAGCACTTTGGGAGGCCGAGACGGGCGGATCACGAGGTCAGGAGATCGAGACCATCCTGGCTAACATGGTGAAACCCCGTCTCTACAAAAAATACAAAACTAGCCAGGCGAGGTGGCGGGCGCCTGTAGTCCCAGCTACTCGGGAGGCTGAGGCAGGAGAATGGCGTAAACCCAGGAGGCGGAGCTTGCAGTGAGCCGAGATCCGGCCACTGCACTCCAGTCCGGGCGACAGAGCGAGACTCCGCCTCAAAAAAAAAAGAAAAAAATTACCTTGCATTTT
>NW_016896992.1:0-242 GCF_001698545.2 Rhinopithecus bieti | reverse complement strand
CTCTCGGGCGGGGTTCCTGATACAGTCCTGACATCCCGACAGGAGTGGGACTGGGAAGTCTGTGCGTGGCGTCCGTCTGGAGCGGCTTTTCTAGGAGTGGGAGGGCAATAGGCAGGGCACGGGCGTGTCGGGAGGCGTTCTGCAGGTGCGACCAGGTAAATCTTGGTCTCTTCGGACTGATGTCACCTGGCGCATGCCCGGTTGGTCTGCACCTTCCCGGGCGCGGGCTGCATTTTCGTGCG
>NW_016896991.1:0-750 GCF_001698545.2 Rhinopithecus bieti | reverse complement strand
CAGCCTTTTCCAAAAAATGCTTGCTTGCCCCTGATCTAGGATATTAAGAATGAGTATGGTGTAAGTAACAGAATACTCAATGGACAGTGGTTTAAATAAATAAGGGTTTATTTTCTTCACAAGAAATTTGAAGATAGGTCGTTGGTTGCATAAATTCAGTTGCTCAAGAATGTCATGAACAGCACTGGTTTTAGATGTGGAGTTTTTTTAGATACTGCCAAACTGACTTTCAGCAATTTTGTACCAATTTATATCCCCTACCATAAGTATCTGACTGCCCTTTTCCCCACACCATTGCCAACAACATATATTATAAACCTTCGGAAAAGTTTTCAATTTGATGAGCAAAATGTTTATATGTTGTCTTCATTTGCATTTCCCTGGCTAGTAGTCAAATTGCATATTGTTTCATGTTTGTTGGCTATTTGTATAATTCCCTCTGTGAATTGCCTGCTTGTAAATTTTGTCCAGTTTTCTATTTGGGTAGTCGTCTTTTGCTTATGTATTTGTAAAAGGCCTTGATAGATTATGGATATTGACACACTGTTATTTATCTTTCAAATGGTTTCCTCACATTGTCACTTGTACTTTTGTCACTCCTTTACGATATTTTTTTGTCCTTCAAAGATTTTGATCTTTATATTGTCAAAACCTCCTATCTTTTATCAGTCTTTTCATTTAACTTTCTCTGGATCTTTTTCACTTTTGTTTTCTGCCTGAGAATATCTTTGCCAGCTCCAAGAAATTATA
>NW_016896990.1:0-747 GCF_001698545.2 Rhinopithecus bieti | reverse complement strand
GCCAGGAGTTCGAGACCAGCCTGACCAACACTGGGAAACCCCATCTCTACTAAAACACAAAACCACTAAAATATAAAATTAGTCGGGTGTGGCAGCGGGGCCTGTAATCCCAGCAACTAGGGAGGCTGAGGCACCGAGAATAACTTGAAATCATGATGCAGTGGTTGCAGTGAGTGGAGATCGCATCATTGCACTCCAGCCTGGGTGGCAGAGGGACTCTGTCTCAAAAAAAGAGGGTGGGGTGCGCAGGACGTGGTTGACCTGGATGGCATGTAAGGGGGTTGGTGGGGTGGGGGGGGGGGACCGAGGAGGTGCTGGGACTATGGGACTTACTCCTATGTATCCATCGGTGATCTGGTTGGCACCATGGAGGCTGGGGCGAAGGCAGGGGTGGGACAGAGCTAGGTTGTAAATTGACAATTGTCCCCAGGCAATCCCTTGGTATGGGAAAGTTCCAGAGGTGCCTGGTTTAAGCTTCCGTCTTTGGAACTAATAAGCAAACACATTAGATAAGCTTACAGTTAGAGAGTGTCTGGTGGAGAGAAGGTAAATGTTAATCGGATTCCTTTTTTTTTTTTTTTTTGAGACAGGTGTCACTCTGTCGCCCAGGGTGGAGTGTAGTGGCGCTATCGTGGCTCATTGCAGTCTTTACCTCCCAGGGCTCAGGTGATCCTCCCACCTCTGCCTCCCCAGTGGCTGGGACTACAGGCGCACGCTACCATGCCCGGCTACTTTTATATATATATA
>NW_016896989.1:0-1329 GCF_001698545.2 Rhinopithecus bieti | reverse complement strand
TAGCCCTAGCCCCAGCTTTAGCACCCACTCTTGGAGGCTCATCTCCATCTCAGACACTCTCTTTGGGCACGGGGAACCCCAGGGACCCTTTCCAACTCAGACATTGTCATTAACTCCAGCATCATCCCTGGTACCAACTCCAGCCCAGACACTGTCTTTGGCACCAGGACCACCACTGGGTCCAACTCAGACGCTGTCTCTGGCTCCAGCACCTCCTCTGGCTCCAGCTTCTCCGATGGGCCCAGCCGCAGCTCACACGCTGACTTTGGCGCCAGCATCATCATCTGCTTCACTCCTGGCCCCAGCTTCAGTGCAGACACTGACCTTGAGCCCTGCCCCAGCTCCTACCCTGGGCCCGGCTGCAGCTCAGACCTTGGCGCTGGCCCCAGCCTCCACACAGTCCCCAGCTTCCCAGGCATCTTCCCTTGCGGTTTCGGCATCTGGTGCCGCTCCCTTGCCTGTCACCATGGTATCCCGGCTGCCTGTTTCCAAGGATGAGCCTGACACACTGACATTGCGCTCTGATCCCCCCAGCCCTCCCTCCACTGCTACCTCGTTTGGTGGCCCCGGCCTCGACGCCAGCCCCCCCCACCACCTCGTTCCCCTTTTATCTGGTAAGTTTTACTTCCTCGAGAGGGAACAGGAAGTTGAGTTTCTTTGGAGTATTGGTAGGGTGGATGGAACAATGATGTCACATTTAACCTGGTGAATTACAAAGCTTAATGTTGTGGACCAAGTACTTGAGTGACATTTGGACAAGTCCCTTCTCTTCCCTGGGCGTGTACCTCATGATTCACCTGCCTCGGCCTCCTGAAGTGCTAGGATTACAGGCGTGAGCTACCGCGCCCGGCCTCTTTTCCCGTTTTTTAACCTGCATGGTAATAAATGGGCAGTAAAAGGAATTCTTCTCTGTCCCTTTTATGATTTCTGGTAGCCATTTCTTTCCTGTACTATGTATATAGGCCCATGTCTGTGTAGTAGTTGAGTTAAACTCACAGTTCAGCTTAAGTAACCCAGAACTAAGGAGAAGGAAAGTCCAATGGGTCCCTCCAGGCCCTCTGGCTTTTCCCCACTATAATCAGAGCTGCTGTTTAGTCTTTGCTTCCCGCTTACTCCCCACCCTCCACCATTGCCATTGACTCCACCTTTGGTCTTTACCTGACCAGCCGCTAGGTTGGTCATGGCTGGTTGGAAGTAAAGAGTAGAGGGAGAAAAGCCAAGAGTGACGACGTGTAGTCTGTGCTGAATTTTTTTTCCCCATCATGGATGATACGTTGAATTTTGATTGCTCTGCAAGTAGATAATAGCCTCTTGCCACTTTTTTTTTTT
>NW_016896988.1:0-549 GCF_001698545.2 Rhinopithecus bieti | reverse complement strand
GCTCAAGATAAGTGTTTTCCTATCATTGACATTATTAGAATATAGTTACCCTCAAATCCACTGAAAACTAAGGAAACTTTCTGTAATGGTAAGAAGAAATTGAAGGGAAGTGTTAGATATTTCAGAAACACGTAGTCATGAGTTTGGGCTAATAAAACAGAAGAGGCTTTAATAGATAGAATATGGACAAGACCAAGAACAGCATGCAAATTCTAACATATTCATATGATGACCAGAGATTTTTTAAAAGGTGGGTGTATGGCTGAGCACAGTGTCTCACGCCTATAATCCCAGCAATTTGGGAAGCTAAGGCAGGAGGATTACTTGAGCCCAGGAGTATGAGACCAGCCTGGGTAACATAGCAAGACCCCATCTCTACAAAAGATGTGAAAATTAGCTGTGTGGGGTGGTGCACAGCTGTGTCCCTAACTACTCAGGAGGCTGAGGTAGGAGGACCGTTTGAGCTCAGGAGATCAAAGCTGCAGTGGGATGTCATCCCACATCCCACTAGTACATTCCAGCCTGGGCAACAGAGCGAGTCCCTCTCTC
>NW_016896987.1:0-546 GCF_001698545.2 Rhinopithecus bieti | reverse complement strand
CGCGTGCTGCCAGTCTCCTCGCTCCGTCCCGGAGGCAGGTTTTGCAGAAGCCGCAGTCCCGGCGGCTCGGGCGCAGCGCTGGAGTACAGTGGAGCGCAGATCACGGACCCGAGCGGGCATGTCCCCTGCGTGGGAGCACCCGTTTGCCGCCGGGCCTGGGCGGCTGTGAACTTAGCAGCGGGCTCCTGCGGCCCCGTCGCTGCCATGTAGTCGCCGGCAGGGCTCCCTGAAGTCCGGGAGCGGCAGTGCCAGTGAGCCTGAGCCCAGGAACCCGCGTCTTCCCCGGGAGGCGCTGAGTGCGCGCCGCGCCCCGCCGCTCGGGAGGCACTTTGGGCCAGACAGGGAAATGGGGAGAAAGTTTCGGAGGCGCCGGAGCCGGTGCCCCGCGGCTGCAGTGGCCACGGCAGCCGGACTCCAGCCTCTGCGCTGGGCGCCGCGTCTTCTCCGGGTGCTTCCTCGGCCGAGTCCTCCTCGGGCTCAGAAACTCTGTCGGAGGAAGGGGAGCCCGGCTGCTTCTCCAGAAAGCAGCAGCCGCCGCCGCCGCCG
>NW_016896986.1:0-752 GCF_001698545.2 Rhinopithecus bieti | reverse complement strand
ATAAAACCAACGAATGAGTTAACTCTATGAGATTAACACACATATCACAAAGTTGTTGCTCCGAAAGCTTCTCTCCAGTTTTGTCTGAAGATTTCTCCTATTTCCCCACAGCACTGAATGTGCTCCCAAATGTCCCTTCACAAATCTATCCTTGACACAGTTTCAAAACTGTGTAATGGAAAGAAAGTTTTATCTATGTGAGATGAATAGACATATCTACGACAAAGCAGTTTCACCTAAATCTTCCTTCCAGCTTTTGTTTGAGGATATTTCATTTTCACCATAGCCGTCCATATACTTCCGAATGTCCCCTGGTAGTGTTTCCTCCAAGTTAGATTCCCCAATCCTCTATTAGAAGAAAAGTATAACTCTGTGAATGGAATACACAGGTCACAAACAGATCCTCGGAAATCTTCCCTCCAGTATCTATCTGAATATATTTCCATTTTCACCCCAAGCCTCAAAGCATTCCCGAATATCCCTTACCTGACTAACCTAAACCAGTGTTAGAATACTGCTCAATGAAAACAGAAGCTTAACTGTGTGATTGGAATCACGTGACCTAGAGCAGTTTCACAGGAAGTTTCCTTCTGCTGTTTATCGGAAGGTATTTCCTTTTCAGCATATTCTTAAGTGTGGTCCCAAATGCACTTTCTCAAATTCCGTAGAAACAGTGATTTGAAACTGCTCATTCAAAAGAATGATATAACTCTATGACATGAATACACACATCACAAGACATTGCTCCAAAG
>NW_016896985.1:0-1334 GCF_001698545.2 Rhinopithecus bieti | reverse complement strand
ACTATGATGATTACCTGAGTGATAAGTCATCAGCACACCAAACCTCTGTGACACGCAATATAGCCTTGCAACAAACCTGCACATGTACCCCTGAACCAAAATAAAAGTTGGAAGAACCAAAGAACCAAAACCTAATTAAAATTTTTTAAATAAATAAATGCAGTAAAGACTGTAAAGCCAGAAAAAAATTTCCAAATCATTTCCCACAGTTTTGTACTATCTCATAATTCCCACTGGCAACATACCAGATTTTAAGTTGGTCTTCATCCTTGCTAGCACTTAGTAATATCTCTTTTGAAAAAATTTCAGTCATTTTCAACTATGTGTTATGCTATCTCTTTATGGTTTAATCCCCATTTGTCTTATAGATATGATGAACGATAATTTTCATGTCTTAATTTGTCACACATATGTCCACATAGGGGAGGTGACTATTGATATCTTTTGCCCATTTACAAAATTTAGTTATTTGTGACAAGTGAACTCATGTCAGGTGATTGTTTTGGACCAAGGTCTGTGTCTGGGCTCTAGCAGAACAGACCGATACAGAATGGAGACACTGGCGCTAACTGCCACTTAATCAAAGCGAATGGTGGCTCATCGTGTACTCTCTTGTTCCCTGGACTGTCTCCTCTGCTGCTCTCCTTTTGCTCTACCATGCCCTGCTCTGAAAAGACACCTGCCATTTCTCCCCAGCAAGCAGGCCTGCTCTGCTGAGGAGGGCAGCATGCAGCTGTGCTTTGCCTGCTCTCCAAGCATCCACGGCCCTGAACCAGGGGTCTTGGCTGACCGCGGACTATAACCTGTATAGTGCCTACGATTGTACAATACCATCTATGGAGTAAGCTCTTGTGAACAATGCTCTTCCTGCTGGCTGTAATGGATGAGTGGCTCAGTGGTCTGGCCTGGCTGCAAAGCACTTTATAGATACAGGAGTGGGTGTCACAGACAAAGATTATAGAGGAAATGGTGGTGCTGTAGTGCTTAATTTTGGTAAAGAAAGGATTGAAGTCAAAAAAGTGATCAAATTGCACAAGTCTTTTGTGAACGGATTTTTTATCCATAAATAGAAGTTCGAGCTCCGGAAACAGAAAGGCCTTCAGAAGGTTTAGGTTCCACTGGAAAGAATGAAAATCTCTGCCAAAAGTAGAAGATGAGAAATCATAACTTTTCTGAAAATGAAGAGCTTTGCTTAAAGTGATTTGTTGGTTGGTCCTTCTGTAAACTTAATAGCTTTAACCTTCTAAAATACTGCATTTTCGTATGATCAAGGAATGAGTACACCTGTATAGATCACATAAAATACCTTCTTATGTTTTTTTCCAATAAGCAGT
>NW_016896984.1:0-727 GCF_001698545.2 Rhinopithecus bieti | reverse complement strand
CATTATGTAATGGCCTTCTTTATCACTTCTGATCTGTGTTAGTTTAAAGTCTGTTTTATCAGAGACTAGGATTGCAACCCCTGTTTTTTTGTTTGTTTGTTTGTTTTGCTTTGCTTTGCTTTCCCTTTGCTTGATAGATCTTCCTCCATCCCTTTATTTTGAGCCTATGTGTGTGTCTCTGCACGTGAGATGGGTCTCCTGAATACAGCACATTGATGGGTCTGGACTCTTATCCAATTTACCAGTCTGTGTCTTTTAATTGGGGCATTTAGCCCATTTACATTTAAGGTTAATATTTTATGTGTTAATTTGATCCTGTCATTTTGATGTCAGCTGGTTATTTTGTCCATTAGTTGATGCAGTTTCCTCCTAGCATCGATGGTCTTTACAAATTGCATGTTTTGCAGTGGCTGGTACCAGTTGTTCCTTTCCATGTTTAGTGCTTCCTTCAGGAGCTCTTGTAAGGCAAGCCTGGTGGTAATAAAATCTCTAAGCATTTACTTGTCTGAAAAGGTTTTATTTCTCCTTCACTTATGAAGTTTAGTTTGAATGGATATGAGATTCTGGGTTGAAAATTCTTTTCTTTAAGAATGTTGAATATTGGCCCCACTCTCTTCTGGCTTGGAGAGTTTCTGCCAAGAGATCTGCTGTTAGTCTAATGGGATTCCCTTTGTGGGTAACTCGACTTTTCTCTCTGGCTGCCCTTAACATTTTTTTCCTTCATTTC
>NW_016896983.1:0-2366 GCF_001698545.2 Rhinopithecus bieti | reverse complement strand
TTCAAGATGAGATTTGGGTGAGGATACAAGGCCTAACCATATCATTCTGTCCCTGGCCCCTCCCAAATCTCATATCCCTTTCACATTTCAAAACCAATTATGCCTTCCCAACAGTCCCCCAAAATCTTAATTTATTCCAGCATTAACCCAAAAGTCCAAGTCCAAAGTCTCAATTGAGACAAGGCAAGACCCTTCAACCTATGAACCTGTAAAATAAAAGCAAGTGAGTTATTTCCTAGATACAATGGGTGTACAGGCATTGGGCAAATATGCCCACTCCAAATGGGAGAAATTGGCCAAAATGAAGGGGCTACAGGTCCCAGGCAAGTCCAAAATCCAGCAGAGCAGTCAAATCTTAAAGCACCAAAATGATCTACTTTGACTCCATGTCTCACATCCAGGTCACACTGATGCAAGAGGTGGTATTTAAAACACTGACTATACCAAATGTCAGCAGACATGGAAGAACTGACACTCTCAAACACTGCTGGTGGATAAATAAAATGTTAAACCACTATGAAAACAGTTTAGCAGTTTCTTATAAAGTTGAACATATACCCTCTGCTATGATCTGAAAGTGTCCCTCAAAATTCATATATTGACACTTAGTGGCCAATGTGATAGTAATAAGCAGTGAGGCCTTTAGGAGGTGATTAAATTATGAGGGCATAGTCCACATGAATGGGATTATCAGCCTTATAAAAGGGCTGGAGGGAATTAGCATTTGTCCCTTTTGCCCTTCTATTCCTTCTGCCGTGGGAGAATACAACATTTGTCCCCTGGAGGATGAAGTGAGAAGGTATCGTCTTGGAAGCAGAGAGTAGCCCTCATCAGACATCAAACCTGCAGGTGCTTTAATCCTAAATTTCCTAGCCTCCAGAACTGTGAGGAACAAATTTATATTGTTTCTAAATTATCTAGTCCATGGTATTTTGTTATAGCAGCACAAATAGATTAAGACACCCTTCTTATGACCCAGTAGTTTCACTCCAAGAAATTTATGCAAGAGAAATGAAAATATACACCCACAAAAGCCTCATATAAGAAAATGCATAGCCGGTTTAGTCAAAATAGGAAAACTAAAACAACCTAAATGTCTGTCAACAGGACAATAAAGTAATTGTGAGATGTGTATACAATGGACTTCTACTCAACAGTAAAAGGAATGAATTCTTGATACATGCAACAACATGGATGAATCTGAAAACATTGTGCTTATCAAAAGAAAATGGCCACAAAAGAGCTCTTGCTGTATGATTTGATTTACATGAAATTCTAGAACATGCAAAGCTAATCGATAGTGAAAGAAATCAGAGCAATGGTTGCTTCCGGGGACAGTCAAGGATTCATTGGGACATGGTTAAAAAAATTTTCTTGGGGTGTTGGGAGTATTCTATATATATATGAGTATGTGAGTTACAGGAAGCATTTGAAAAAACTGATTGATCTATACACTTAATATCTGCATCTTTCACTCTATGTAAATTAGATTTCAGCAGAAAAAAGATCTGGAGCTTAAAACAAGAAAAGTACTCGTAGTGGGAACAAGGAATATTAAAGAAAACATAATGAATTAAATTTAATTAATAGTATTTAAAATCTCGCTGCTTATTCCTAAAGTTAGATCACATTTTCAGTATGCTATCAGAGGTAATTCCCTCTTTAGGGTTAGAATTGAAATAAGTTTCAGAACTTTAAACTCAATTTTGTGCTAAAATCTTTATTTCAAACAATGTATCTGGGGAAACCCTATTTGCCCATAGCATGGAAAATTGATACAAATATCTAGAAGGAAATATACTTATTTTAATCATTAGATCTGCTCAGCTTTCGAATGAGGATTCCAAACTTCTTCAGTGTTACATAATTTTTTTTAATGTAGCTCACTTGGCTGTTGAATCTTTCTATTTTTAGTGAACCGCTGTGAAAATAAATCTTACGGTGTTATTACACATACGAGATATAGTTTTGTTAGTTAACAACACCTAAAAAACTGGCCACTAAAATGTAAGAATGCATACTCCTCCACTAACAATAAATGAAACTTGAAGTCAGAACTCCCAAAATGTTTCCAAGAATAAATTGAAAATTTCAAGGCATTTTGAATCACGATAATATTTCAGGTAAGTTCTATTGTAGCCATTGCATCAAATATCACCAAAACAAATAATTTATAATTCTGATTGGCTGAGTCAGACCATACTTCTTACTAGTTTTGTTTATGTTTCAAACTCCTTTTTGATTTCATGCACAAGTAGTAAGCATATGTCTATGATACACACTATGTCATTAAAAACCAAATATATATATATATGTATTAGGTCATCTTCATAACAATCATAGTCTCTTACACAGCATTTTATAGT
>NW_016896982.1:0-511 GCF_001698545.2 Rhinopithecus bieti | reverse complement strand
AAAGGTAAAGAAAACACTAGAAAAGCTTGTATACCAAATAAATTAGGAAGCTGCATTGCTGACAGAGGCAACAGCTGGATAGGAGTCCAAAGGGAAGGAGGCTTGGTCCTATTATTGGCTACTATTGATCTAATGACTTAATATTGGCTTGGGAATTGATGTTTGTGACTGACCATTGATCTTTTCACTTCACAGTGGATTCTTGAGAGTAATATATGGTTCTTAATCATCTGAGTATTCATAATATCTGGCTCTGCATTAATACATAAACAATTTAATGAATGAATAAATGAATGGATGGACAACAATATGAGAATGCATAGTTTTTTTTCCGATAGGAGTAGTTAAATTTTGAGTCAGCTTCCATTATGTACATACTCAACCTGAATAGTGGTTTCAGTAACATGTTAAAAGTAAATGTTGGCCAGACGCGGTGGCTCATGCCTGTAATCCCAGCACTTTGGGAGGCCAAAGTGATTATTGTATCACTTATTTGTGATTATTGTATCAC
>NW_016896981.1:0-352 GCF_001698545.2 Rhinopithecus bieti | reverse complement strand
CATCTATCATCTATCATCTATCTATCATCTACCTATCTATCATCTATCTATCATCTATCTATCTATATCTATCATCTATCATCTATCATCTATCTATCATCTACCTATCTATCATCTATCTATCATCTATCATCTATCTATCATCTACCTATCTATCATCTATCTATCATCTATCATCTATCTATCTACCATCTATCATCTATCTATCTATCATCTATCATCTATCTATCATCTATCATCTATCTATCTATCAATCTATCTATCATCTATCTATCTATCTATCATCTATCTATCTATCATCTATCTATCTATATCTATCATCTATCATCTATCATCTATCTATCATCTACCT
>NW_016896980.1:0-1398 GCF_001698545.2 Rhinopithecus bieti | reverse complement strand
CAATGCCCAGGCCCAACCTCAAATATAACTGCAGACTAACTTTTGAGGGTTGGCGGCTGGGCTGGTTTAGATGCACAAGTGGTCATGCAGGATGATGCCATATAACAGCTTAGAGGAGTGTACATTAGAGCTTGGGAAAAAATCACTTCATGTGGAGAACAATACCCTTCCTTTAGTGCTATAAAACAGGGACCAAAAGAACCATACGTGGATTTTATAGCTCAGTTACAGGAGTCTCTTAAAAAAAGTGATTGTAGGATATAGTGCTGCAGTTATTAGCTTTCAACAATGCTAATCCCAATTGCCAGGCTGCTCTGTGACCTATCAGAGGGAAAGCACATTTAGTTGATTATATCAAGGCCTGTGATGGTATCGGAGGTAATCTGCATAAGGCTACTCTGCTAGCACAGGCAATGGCAGGACTGAGAGTGGATAAAGGAAATACTCCATTTCCTGGAGTTTGTTTTAACTGTGACAAGCAAGTCCATAAAGCTCAAATAAATAGAATAGATCCAGAGAAGACTCTAGATTTGCTCATTTTTTCAACTCAGCATTCACCCACTGGTGTTATTGTCCAAGAACAGGACTTAGTAGAGTGGCTTTTCTTCCATATACTAATTCATGGACTCTAACTCCTTATTTAGATCAAATTTCTACTATGATAGGAATTGGGAGAACTCGGATTGTCAAATTACATAGATATGATCTTGGAAAATTATTATCCCTCTCATGAAAGCACAAATATAGAAAGCTTTTATAAAAGCTTCTTATTCTGGATTGAAGAGTAAAGTTTTCCAGACGCCCTACAAGAAGCGGAGATTGTAGCTGTAATTGAAGTACTGACTGTTTTGATATGCCTATTAATGTGATTTCTGATTCTTCATACATGGTTCATTCCATACAGTTAATTGAAAATGCTCAGTTACGATTTCATACAGAGGAACAACTGATAACAAAACAAAAAACGGGGAGAAACAGGGATTATGGGACAGCCCATAAACAGTTGAATCTAGCATTATTAACTTTAAATTTTTTGAGCCTGCCCAAAGGCCAGATGTTAGCAGCAGCTGAACAGCATCTACAGATACCAGTTGCAAAGACAGACACAGAACAACTGGTTTGATGGAGAGATCCGATAACAATAAGTTGGGAAATCAGTAAAATAACAACTTGGGGTAGAGGTTATGCTTGTTTCTCCAGGTCAAAATGAACAGCCGATTTGGATACCATCAAGACACCTGAAACCTTATCATGAGCCAGATGCCACGGAAGAGATTCCAGGAGGATCCCAAGGACCCCCCAGTTGCAGTCATATCAAGCCTGACGCTGAGGAGGACGCCAGCTGTCACAAGCAACACCCATTGAACACAGCCACCCACCTGAGGACAGATCAAGAAG
>NW_016896979.1:0-351 GCF_001698545.2 Rhinopithecus bieti | reverse complement strand
ATTTTAGCAATTGCTCAAGGTATTATGTTGTAAATACATACCATCACAGTTGGCTGGTGTGATTGCTTCATTAGTTCAAGTAACTAGTGCAACTCTTTAAAAGACTTTAGAGAATGTCAGAAAAGGAGAAAGCTTATTGTGTATTCCCTTCCATCCCTTTTTTCTTTTTTTGCTTACTTTGCTTTCTTTCATCCTGGTGTTCCAAGACTTCTTTTGTCATTGTGTCATTTATATTTAGTGAGTTTCTTCCAGTCATTCTTCTAGGATAGGTCTTCTAATAGTGTATTTTCTTAGTTTTCTTCCACCTAAGAAATCTTAATTTCCCTTTTATTCCTGAAAGGTATTATTGCT
>NW_016896978.1:0-2174 GCF_001698545.2 Rhinopithecus bieti | reverse complement strand
AAGAAAAGGTAAAGACATTTCCAACTCTGGGTAGAGAATCTCAGACACAAAGACAAAAGCTGGCATGGCTCCTCATCCTCCTCCTATGAGCTGTCCTCACCAAGATCCTTAGGCCTTGACTACCTCTAAATGCTGCATTAATGAGAATGGTTGATCTCTCCACTCCCAGGCCCTCTGAAATAGCAGCCACTAACATATGTATGGACTCCTCTGCTGAAATCTGTCCTGGCTGCTTATAGCAGACTCTTTTGGTGCTCCACCCCATCCTCTAGTGTGTTACCACTGCAGTGAAAGCTCCGGAACTTCCAGCTGCCTGAGGACTTTTCTTGACAACCAAAACCACCCTGCCTACGCAGGCCAGTTGTGAGAACCAGAGGATTAATGTCCTGGAAAGCAGCCTCCAGCCAATGACTGATAGAAATTGGTGTCTAAATAGCCTCAGTCCCTTGTCCTTGAGAAGAGATAATTCTGAGGTGTGACAAAGACTCTCCCAATCAAACTTTGGTCAGGCTCCTGTGAGCTTTCTCTTTTGACTAGGCCTCAATTTTGGGCTTCATGTCCTTCCTTGTAGAATCCAGTTTTAGCAAGAATCCAGTTTAAGGAAGAATCCTGCTAAGTCAGTTAAGAGAGAATTCGTATTCTCTATATCTGACCACCCTCAATATCTGATCAAATTTCTCATCCCCACTCTTAATATCTGATCACCTGGCCTATCTTCAGCAAGAATCCTGTCAAATTTGTTTAGCCACAATCCTCCTTTCCCCTTGACATTTCCTCTTGGTAATTTTCAATCCACTAACCCCATTTCTTTTACTTGGTTATAAATTCCCACTTGTCCTTGTTGTATTCAGAATTGAGCCCGGTTCTACACTGAGATCTCTTTTCCTCTACTTACAATAGTTTCTTTTAATAAAATTTATATTCACCACTTTAACTTCTACCCATCTCTGGTTTTCCCAAACAGATGGATGCATTACACTGATTCCCAGAGTTCCTCAGTGGGATTGAGCTCAACTTGTTGGATATTACACCTCTTGGTGGATGCTTTCCCTTCTCCATCTCTCTCCACCTCCTCTGTTTCATTGCATTATCCCCGCCACAAATATAGCTACATTACATGAATCTTGTTTCAGGTCTCCTTCTAGGGAATCCCAATACAGACACTGCTTCAGCATTCTCATCCTGTGTTAGATAATTGGCCCCACCAGTCATTAGCAGCAGCATCCCACAGACTTGACATCTGAGAGATTTACTGAAACAAGACTGGAATCCCATGTCCTAGGTCTTTCTCACATGGGGTGAAGTAATAGAATGATGCTTTTCTAGAACTACTCCTACTCTTACATGCCTAGAACAGACAGCATTTATGTTTTCTAGCCCTGGTAGAGTGACCACAGTATTACAGATGTTTATTTCTCTCACCTACTACATAGTGCAGGAATAAGTTCACTCAAAATGGCTAACTGAAGGAGGTACGTTCCTTGTTCTATATGTGCAACAATCCTGATAGCCCCATATCTGTGAAGGGCACATGCTAAATTATCCCATCAAAATGCAGGAGTGTTGACCCTTAAGTATTTCTTATTGCAGAATGTCAGTCACACTACTCCAAGACTTCCTCAAATGATTGCTCTTTTCCAGCTCACTGATATCCATATACAAATTGAACATGACCAGACAGACACTTCTTTTCACCAGGGCTTTTTTGTAATATTTTCATGTCTCCTGACAAACTTGAGTATTGTTTAAAAGACAGACTATGAAACACTACTTAATCAGAAATAAACTTATTTTATACTTGTCTACATTGCCTAATGACTCCCCGTTTTTTCCTTTAAGTGACCTGTGTTACGTCTTCACCCAAAACTTTCACCATAGTATTCAGTTTTATTTTAATTATAGATACAACCAATCCATACTATAGAACAGTTTCCAGACTTTAGATTTTAAAATGATCCACAAAAAATCAATACTTAACCTGATAGAAACATTTTGTCTAACATTAACTGACAACTGTCAAAGATTTGGGATATATGGAAATCTAGAATTTTTCGAGTAAGGTTCATTTATTTACACATTCATTGTACAAAGATTTCTTAAGTATTTACTATGCATGAGACACTGCTTGAGGTATTTGTGATCCACAGACTTAATCCCCTTTGAGAAGTTTATAA
>NW_016896977.1:0-351 GCF_001698545.2 Rhinopithecus bieti | reverse complement strand
GCTCTGTTTTTTCCCCATCTTTGTGGTTTTATCTAGCTTTGGTCTTTGATGATGGTGACGTACAGATGGGGTTTTGGTGTGGGTGTCCTTTCTGCTTGTTAGTTTTCCTTCTAACAGTCAGGACCCTCAGCTGCAGGTCTGTTGGAGTTTGCCAGAGTCCACTCCAGACCCTATTTGCCTGGGTATCAGCAGTGGAGTCTGCAGAAGAGTGAATATTCCTGAACAGCAAATGTTGCTGCCTGATCTCTCCTCTGGAAGCTTCATCTCAGAGGGGTACCCGACCATATGAGGTGTCAGTCTGCTCCTACTGGGGGGTGCCTCCCAGTTAGGCTACTCGGGGTCAGGGCTTCA
>NW_016896976.1:0-1592 GCF_001698545.2 Rhinopithecus bieti | reverse complement strand
AACAAACACTGATAATCATTATTTCATAAAATCCAGTCAATTGGTAGGCTAATTTGAATTTAAGGTGTTTATAGTCATATGCATACACAAAATATGGCAAAACATTTGACAACATAAAAGAACAAAGAAAATTATAATGAAGAGACAACTTTGCATGGAAAGAAAACTACTATGACCATTTTAGTGGCTCTACTTCCAAAATGACATTAGGCAAACAAAACTACATGACCAAACAAGTTAATCAATTCATCAAATTACTGTAAAATTATGACCATGTGTCTACAAGTACACATTATTTTGGATCTGATGTTTACTACAGTTAACAAAATGAATTAACCATATATTTTAATCTATTATGTTACTTTTACTCTATATAAGATATAAGCTTGAGTATATATATACATACATTCACAAATATATATATGCTTTTCTACATATGATAGAAACTTGAGTTGTTTCTGTCACTCTAATATTTTTTTTGCTCTATTTTATGTGAGCATATAGCTAACTAAACTTAGAATTGGACTGACAAAGGCAATACCTCAGTATCCCAAATGAATTCCATTTATTTCTGAAAGAAACACATACAGAGATTCATCATACTACACGAATGTAATTAACTACAGGTCCAAAATACACATAACAGTATCTTATTTGAAAAGCTTCTATGCGGGGAAAATAATCAAAATCTATTTTAAACAACACTTGTTTTGAATAAAATCACAATTACTTTCAATTACATTACAATTACCTATCATAGCTTTTGCTTATAGGACACTTTCAAGTCTCAATCAGATTTTAATAAGGTTCAATGTAGTAATGGTATTTTCTATGGTCATAAAACTTTTACCAAAGCTTGGATTCTAATCTCTTTGAAACACTAATGACGAAATGGCCTATTCTGAGTTTTACATTGGTCAAACAAAAGTCTTTCCTGAGTGAGAACTTTCCTTATAGCTTATAATCCATAACACCCTGATTGATGCATTGGGAGGATCCAGTGCTTTTAAATCCCCAGTTTAGAGGTATGTGGTGGTACAAAACCTTTAAAGCCATGTTACTTAAAAAAAGCATTAATGTATTCTATAAGGACATAAAAGATAGGCTAAATCTTCTAACTACTAAAAAAGATACGTAGTGAAAATAAGTCTTCCCACTACTCTCTCAATTCCCTACAGAGTAGCTATTACTGTTACCAGTTTCCTTGTGAATCTTTCTAGTTATCTGCATATGCAAGCACCTGAGCACACGTATACCAATTCATACACTTCTTAAAAGACACAAATGGTGTATATCATTCACTTTGATTTGCACTTTTCTTCCACTAAACAATATAGGTTGGAAATATTTTCATATTAGTTCATAAAAGAAGGTCTACCTCTTCTTAGTATCCCTGTGATTCACCATGACACAATTATATTTTGGGTTTCCCATTATTCTATTTGTGGGCATTTATATTGTTTTCATTCATTTGCTATAATAAGCAATCATATAATTAATATAACTCACAGACTTCTTTTAGTATATGTGTATATAACTGCATGATGAGTTCCTTAGAGGAACATTTTAGGTCAAAATATATGACAGGTAAA
>NW_016896975.1:0-480 GCF_001698545.2 Rhinopithecus bieti | reverse complement strand
GAATAGCAAACTTTCTGTCTCTACTGCTGTTGAAATTGCACTGACAATTCTATTATCTAGAAATCCAGACTTGTACCGGTTTTCAGTGAAAAGGACCAGGATCTATATTGGGACGATACTACATTTGCTGATGCTTAAATTAGCTAATCTTATCTGACAGTAGTAAAAGTAAAGATACATTTTGCATCACTATATCACTTCCTAAGGAAGATAAGCTTTTGGCTGTTAGGCTAACTCTATATAAATTCAAACTGGAGATAGAAGGAAAGCTTACACAATTTTGCTAAAGATAGGTACTCAAATATAATGAAAAGGCTGAATTTGGACATGTTTCATTTCCTCATTACACTGTCTTAAAAGATGTGAGTCAGAAAGCCTTTACATTAGTCCAGTACATCCTGTTTATCTAATTCTCACCACTACCTATTGATTTTATTTTCCAAGGCTTTTGAATTAACATCCCTTGACTGACCCATAAAG
>NW_016896974.1:0-724 GCF_001698545.2 Rhinopithecus bieti | reverse complement strand
CCCCACTAGGTGCAGACCAACACCTCCCACCTCACATGGCAGTGTACACCCCTGAGACGAAGCTTCCAGAGCAAGATTCAGACAGCAACACTCCCTGTTCAGCAATATTCTATCTTCTGCAGTCTCTGCTGCTGATACCCAGGCAAATAGGGTCTGGAGTGGACTTCAAGCAAACTCCAACAGACCTGCAGATGAGGGTCCTGACTGTTAGAAGAAAACTAACAAGCAGAAAGGACACCCACACCAAAACCCCATCAGTACGTCACCATCGTCAAAGACCAAAGGCAGATAAAACCACAAAGATGGGGAAAAGCAGTGCAGAAAAGCTGGAAATTAAAAAAATCAGAGTGCATCTCCCCTCCAAAGGAACATAGCTCATTGCCAGCAATGGAACAAAGCTGGACAGAGAATGGCTTTGACGAGTTGAGAGAAGAAGGCTTCAGTCTATCAAACTTCTCAGAGCTAAAGGAGGAACTATATACCCAGCACAAAGAAACTAAAACCTTGAAAAAAGAATGGAAGAATGGATAACTAGACAATGCAGAAGAGTCCATAAATGAACTGATAGAGATGAAAACCATGACACAAGAACTACGTGACAAATGCACAAGCTTCAGTAACTGACTCGATCAACTGTAAGAAAGGCCAAATGAATGAAATGAAGCAAAAGAGAAGTGTAGAGAAAAAAGAGTAAAAGAAATGAACAAAGCTTCCAAGAAATATA
>NW_016896973.1:0-750 GCF_001698545.2 Rhinopithecus bieti | reverse complement strand
TAAAGTCTCCCATTATTATTGGGGAGTCTAATGCTCTTTGTAGGTCTCTAAGGACTTGCTTTATGAATCTGGATGCTCCTGTTTTGGGTGCATGTATATTTAGGATAGGTTAGCGCTTCTTGTTGAATTGATCCCTTTACTATTATGTAATTAGCCTTCTTTGTCTCTTTTGATCTTTGTTGGTTTAAAATCTGTTTTATCAGAGAGTAGGATAGAAATCCCTGCTTTTTTTTCTCTCTATTTGCTTGCTAGATCTTCCTCCATCCCTTTATTTTGAGCCTATGTGTGTCTCTGCATGTCAGATGGGTCTCCTGAATACAGCATACTGATGGGTCTTGACTCTTTATCTAATTTGCCAGTCCATGTCTTTTAATTGGGACATTTTGCCCATTTACATTTAAGGTTAATATTGTTATGTGTGAATTTGATGCTGTCATTATGATGTTAGCTGGTTATTTTGCCTGTTAGTTGATGCAGTTTTTTTCGTAGCATCGATGGTCTTTACAATTTGGCATGTTTTGCAGTGGCTGGTACAGGTTGTGTCTTTCCATATTTAGTGCTTCCTTCAGGAGCTCTTGTAAGACAAGCCTGGTAGTGACAAAATCTCTCAGCATTAGCTTGTCTGTAAAGGATTTTATTTCTCCTTCACTTATGAAGGTTACATTGGCTGGATATGAAATTCTGGGTTGAAAATTCTTTTCTTTACAAATGTTGAATATTGGTTCCCACTCTCTTCTGGCTTGTAGAGTT
>NW_016896972.1:0-730 GCF_001698545.2 Rhinopithecus bieti | reverse complement strand
TGAAGGCTGTGTCTGGGGGAGATGCCATAGGACTGGATGATGGAGAGATAGGAGAATGTGTGAGAAGTGACAGCGATGGCAGGGGTCCTGGCAGGGTGAATGGGGCACCTTTCCCAGGAGGGCGAGGAGCCCCTTCAGAGCAGACAGCACCTGCTGGGACTGTGGGGCCAGGGGCATGTGGAGGAGGTCTGGAGGCAGCAGGACCTGTGGATGCTTGCCTGGTGTGGGTCCTCAGGGAGGAAGGAAGGACAGCATGGGCTCCAGCAGCTGCAGGCACTTACACAGAGCAGGAGCCTGTGAGGCCCTGCAGTACGTCTGCCCCGGATGCTTGGCACAGCCACAGCAGGTGACTCAGGGAAGGGGCACCAGGCAAGGCTGCTGAGCAGGATCACCAATAAAATCAGGAAATAATGAGGACAGAACTTTGGGCTCTGGCCAAAGCATTTTATTAGCCGACCCGTAACTCATCCATTCTTGGTCTGGTGAAAACCCTCCAAAGTTACTGCAAGGGCAGAGCTCCAGGAGAAGTCACCCTATAGGCAGCCACTGGAGGGGCCACATTTAATTATCCTTTACAGTCCAGGGCTGCCAACCCACTGAGCCTGGGCTGGGAGGAGCAAGAGAGAGGGGTGTGTGTGTGTGTATGGACGTGCACATGTGTGCATGCATGGTATATGCAGTATGTGGATGTGCATTTGTGTGAATGTGTGGTGCTGTGTTCCATGCAGGT